>NW_012267269.1:12438463-12468387 GCF_000151885.1 Dipodomys ordii
TGCTTTTGTGGTGCTGAGGAATTGAACCCAGGGCCTCATGCATGCAAGGCAAGCACTCTACCACTGAGCCACCTTCCCAGCCCCTTTACCCTCTATTTTAAACAATAGTTCAATTGGGTACATATTTATTTTTTTCTCTTTTCCTTTAGCATTTTAGAGATGTGTTTCCTTGATCTTCAGACATTCCTTCAGTAACAGGAACAAAGTTTTTCATTCTAATTATGAATCATTTTTAACAATCCAGTATTTGTTTAAAATATCTCTATCTTTGCATTTAATATTTTCAGTTCAGGCTAGATCTGGATTTATTCTTATTCATCATTCTCAGGAATCAGTGGGCTCCTTGAGAATGCATTAGAGTCTAAAAATTCTCAGTTATTAAAACTCAGTATGACTATTTTCTACCTTTTATTTTTCTACTATTATTATTCGAACATATATGTGGTATCTTTTCAACTACACTTCTCATCTTTTATGTTTCTTAAATTATCATTTTTGTTCTTTTATTATTTCTGTATCCTTTTTAATTTCTCCAGATTTACATTCTAGCTTACTCATCTTCTGTCTAACTTTTCTAACATACTGGTTTAGTCATTAGCTGGGTTTAATTTCAGTGACTGTATTTCATCAATATTAGTCCTGTTTGATTCTTTCCAAATCCGTAATTCTTCTTTGGCTCTTTTTAACTCAATACACTTCTTGCTTTAAGAATTTACTTAAAAGGTGTGTGTGTGTGTGTGTGTGTGTGTGTGTGTGTGTGTGTGTTGTGGGTTTAATGGAGTTTGAACTTGTGTCTTACTTTTCTTCAGCACCCTTGCTAGGCTTGCATTCTATCAAGTGAGCCATGCCTTCAGCCTTGCCTTCAGCTTTGCTTCCTTGGCGAAATATAAGAAGTGATGATTTTGAATTTAGGAAACAGAGAATCAAAGATGCAATGATAGTTTTCATTAGAAAACTTGTCCTTGTATAAGTAATATTTAGAACATACCAATTAAAAGTCTATCCACACAGGGATACTTCAAATAGAATGCGAGAAGAGAGCTCATAAATAACTTCACGTATCTAAGGAAAGTTAAATTACTGAAGCTAATAGGGGAAATGATAGACTATTCAGTGATTCTAAGACAATCATTAGACAAAGTTCCATGTCAATATTTATAATATTAAATAAATGAGTAAAACTAGAAGACTCAAAAAATAGGATCATAATAACTCAGACACTAATACTTGAAAAACAGATATTATTAAAGAAATCTAAACAAAATACAAGAGTTGATAATTCACGGGATTATAAATGACCACCTAGCGATCAAATAATCTATATAATCAATTCTCCTTATAGGAAATATGCACATATATGATAATCTATTCAATTATACACTTGCTTCTAAAATTATATTGGTTTAGCAAGAAACCAAAGGAATTTTTAATTTCTAATATCTTGAAATAAAAAATTCTTTTTTATATTTGTGCTAGTATTGGGGCTTGAATTCACTCAGGACCTTTTGCTTTTGCTCAGCTTTTTCACTCACAGCTAGCTCTCCCCACCTTGAGCCCCTCCCCTACTTCAGTTTTTTGCTCATTAATTAGAATCTCACAGATTTGTCTGCCTTATACTGGCTTCAAACTGTGATCTTCTGATCTCAGCCTTCTAAGTAACTAGAGTTAAGTATGGGCAGCTAGCACTTGGGTCCTCCATCATTTTTGTAAAGAGCATTTCCAGCAGTGTTGTGAAAGTGAGTGCATGGGAAATTAATACATGATAATCTATTCAGCTGTAAGGTGTGACTCACCTTGTGTCATCAGAAGCATGAAGAAAGCTTAGTCTTTTATTCTTTTACATTCACTTATTTTACATTCACTTTAGAATATTAAAGACCTCCCCATTGCCTACAGGGTACTGATTTTCTTTGCTGTATGTTAAGTTGAGGATATTTCCTTCCGTAATACTGGAATATGTGAATCTATTGAGCTGGAAACTGTTTCTTTCATCTGAGAACTCTTCCTGAAAATTTGGTCTTTGTTGATTCCCTAATATCTATTTTTTCCTTCCTCTATAACTACTTTTAAAGTTGTCTTGCATTTTCTTGCATTTTATTTTTCTTCTCCCATTTTATGTCTTTGAGGTATCATTTTTCGAAGAAAAATATTTTCGTTTTTGGTGCTGGTCCTGGGGCTTGAACTCAGGTCCCAGGCACTGTCCATGAGCTTCTTTTGTTCAAAGGTAGCTTTGAGCTACAACTCTACATCTGGCTTTTTTGAGTAGTATATTGGAGATAAGATTGTCATAGACTTTCCTTCCCATGCAGGATTCAAACTATGGTCTTCAGATCTTAGCCTCCTGAATAGCCCCCATTAAGGGGAGTGAGCCACCAGTGCCCAGCAAGATTTCACTTTCTGATTCTGGAATAATTTCTCAACTTTATTTCATAATATAATTACCAGATTGTTTCCTTTAACATATGAAAAATATCTGCATTCTTGTTTTAGGACTGCATTAGCAAGTAGGGTTTTTTGGGAGGAGAGGGAATATTTTTTCCCTAAGTCTTTTTTTTAATACTTTATTTTAGTTCATTGATATGAAATGCTGTCTTCAAATATAATCCCTAACTTTGAGTAATCATGAAAAAGTGAGTCGGTCAACCTTAGTATTTACTGTCATCTATTTGATTTCATTCTAGTTGAGGAAAACATTGAAATTTTCATTACGAATTTTTCTTGGACTTCATAGATGTCATAGGGGGAAAATGGTGTTCTCTTGTATTGAAGGAAGTTGCCTAGATGCTGCCAGGGATCTTAGCAGAGGGGAGAGCCAGGCAAACAGAGGTGCTTCAACATAGAATCTTAGTTCTTCCTCTAGCTTGGTTCCCCAGCTCTGCACCCTAATCACCTCCACAGGCAAAAACCAGCATTCCATCCTGTTCTTTTCTGACAAGGGGAATGATGAGTTATAGCCTGACTTTGAAGCAAGTAAGGGAAATAATACGGAAGCTTAACTATTCTAAAAAGACTTAGAACCAACCACTGTGGCTTTAAGCCATTGTTTTCTCTTTCTCAACAGAAATGACTATAGACAAATTTCAATTTTTATGAGGAATCATTGTCATGAAAACTAACGAGGTTTTTTACTTTCTACACCAGTATTTTGGCAGACGAAATAATAGTTGTCTTTCATTGTAGTTTCAAAAGTGTTTTTCTATTGTGATATCTCTGTTTTTTTTTTCTGTAGGTGTGTATGTTTTCAATTATTCTTCCTGTTTTTCTGCATCACTAAGAGTTTTCTTCCCTAATGAATAATCCCCATAAATCAATTAAACATTATTGGATGATGATTTTAGTGGAAAGCAGGGTCCCCAGTGGTGAAATACTTCCAGAAATAAGTAATAAAATACTGTGCTTTCATAACTTAATTTTTGGGAAAAAATCAGATTCCTTGTTATATTAAGGACTGATGATATTAACTGGGTTATTTACATTTTAGCATATCTCCATATTCACTTTGCAATGAAACGTAGCCTAAAAGTTGCCATGAAATAAATATACAGTGTCAGTATTTTATAGGGATGATTACCTATGTTTTCTCTGGAAGTTTACTAATATTTTCCAGAAAGAAGTTCTTTTTTTTTCACTTTTCAATTTGCAACTTTGGCTCAAACATGTACTTTTCTTTTTAATGTCTTCATCTGAAGACTGCTCAGATTTTTCTCTGAAGTATGTACAAATTGCAGCCTTAGTTATGTGTCCCATTTCACCCTGGAAAATGCTCCTCCTGGAATAAGAAACATGTATTTTGCTTTCTTTTGTCTGTTCTCTGCTGGCCCTTCGAATGGAATTACTCACATAATAGGTCTCTGTCCATGTATTTTGTTGTCTGAGTCTTGTAAATTATAATACTTTCTTTCAGTTTCAGGTTCTTATACAGACATGGTCATGGAGCCACGGCCATTTAATGACCCTACTACAGGGGATGTGTGTGTGGTACAGGACAGTATGGCCAAATAAAATATTTTCTTGACTAAACACTGTAGAATAACTTCTCTTTGATCCTATCTATCCCTGTAACTTACATAAGAAATAAAACAAAAAAATTGCTTTGTTCACTAGCTATAAAATACTAATTAGTCTTTTGTAAGTAGTTTTTGTTGTCTGTAAGATTTTTCTTTTCTGTTTGCTAGTATTTGCTAGTTTGCTAGTTGTTTGGATGAAATATTTATATCTATAGTTTGGTTTTCATTTTTTAAAAATGCTAGGGCCAGGGCAAGGAAGGTGGCTCAGTGGTAGAGCTCTTGCCTTGCATGCATGAGGCCCTGGGTTTGATTCCTCAGCACCACATAAGAAAAAAGAAAAAAGCCAGAAGTTGCGCTGTGGCTCAAGTGGTAGAGTGCTAGCCTTGAGCTGAAGAGCTGAGGGACAGCACCCAGGCCCAGAGTTTAGGCCCCATGACCGGACCCAGAAAAAAAAAAAAAAGGTAATGGCCTTTCCATTGACACTGATGTTAGCGCTTACACATAACCCAGAGATATTATTTTTCCCAATATGAAATCAGTATAAAAATCATCCTCTATATTCTAACCTTTTATAGAGAGAAACTGGAGAAAACACAAAGGCTAGGAAAACCTGGTAGTCACCTGTAACATCTTTCTCAAAGTTTTGTTTGTTGTCTCAAGTATACATGGCATATATTTAGTGGTAAAAAAAATGGAGTAGGTGTAGTAGAACTAAAGAAATGTTCATAACAAAGTTAGGAAAATAATGTTACAAGGCCTTCCCAGGCAAATATTAGGAAGACCTTAAGTCAAGCTACAAAAGAAGCATTGTGGTACATGCCTGAAAACCAAGCTACCTGGCAAGCAGAGGTAGGAACATCACAGTCTGAGGTCAGCCAGGAAAAATCCTATTTAGATTTTTTTTCCTGAAAAACAAACTAAAGTCAAAGTACTAAGGTTATTCTTGCCTACCTAGCAAACATGGGCCTCAAATCTACTCCCTAGTACCACTAAAACAAAAAAGTTCACCATTACTGACAAATTTACCTTCCCCTTTACTTTTCCTGCATTTTCACTATCTTTTGGGTTCCCAGATAGTTAATTCTATGTATGAATGTGGTTGTGCCAAGCAAGTAGACATACATTACTCCATGTGTTTTTTTGGAGGTGTTTTAGTTTGTACTTTGAATAAATCAGCAGGTAAATTATAAATAAACAAAAATAAATTCAGTAAAAAAATTTACCATCCACAGTATAGGTAGAACTCATGGGATTTGTTCAAGGTTGGAATAAAACAAAACAAATGAACACACAAAAAAACGACCTAGCTCAGGAAAAAACATCCTGCCTGACAATCTTTACATTTGAATCCTGCACCAGTTTTCTCCTGGTCTCCAGCAGCCAGCCCACTTTGCAGATTGTAGACAGGTTACATTCTGTAATTATATGAGCCAATCTTTACACACAAAGGCACACATACACATACATACAACCTCAACCTTGTTTAATTCCTCCCCTGTGCCCTTATTAATATAATACACCATGTAATATGCTTTTTGCATATATGTGCCGGGTTCTGTGGCTTGAACTCAGAGCCTGGTTGCTGTCCCTGAGCTTTTGTGCTCAAGGCGAGCAGTGGATAATTGGAAATGAGTCTCACAGACTTTGTTGTTTCACCTGGCTATGAACTGAGAGCCACAGATCTCAGCCTCCTGAGTAGCTAGGATTACAGGCCTGAGCTACCAATGCCTGGCAACATTTTTTGAATGTAATAATTACAAAATTGCAAGTTGAGACCCAGTGTCACACTTTCTGTAGAATTCTTTTTCTTACACACAAGTTTTCCATGCGAAATTATGCAACTGATGAGGATGATAAGATGTTCCAACTGTTCACCAAAAAGTACAGCACTATGCTCTCCCAAAAGAAATTTTAAGTTTGTAAAATGAAAACAAAGAGGGAAAGGAGGTAGTGTACATACCCTGTTGTGTATAAGAACTTCCCTCTTATCCTAACTCCTGTAGGGGGCTATCTGTAACACTCTCCCTGTTTCACCCATGTTTCTGTAATAAGTTTATAGAAAAATACATATATATATATATAATATATAACATACATATGTAAACGGTTTAATAGATAGAGGAAAACTAAGCTTTTGGGGGTGTGGCAGGAAACCAAATGGGAGGCCGAGGATGTGGGCTTGGTATTTTCATGGCATTGCAGCCTGATCTTCACATTTACTGGTGAGGACGAAGCCCTGAACTGAAATCTATAACAGGTGATTACAACCTAAGACACATTCCATGAGACTTTTCAATTTGCACATATTGCTTTTACTTCCTGACTACAAACTAATTAAGACACTCTCATCCTTTCTCCTTGAAGTATCTGCAATGGCTACTTTGAACTTTTCCTGCTACATTCGCAAGTGACCCCATACAGTGGGCAGTCTCTCCAGATTGCAGGAGAAATACAAGAAGGATACACATGAAATGGTGTGTTAAACGCTTAACCTAAAATGCTCTAATAATAAAACCATACCATGTTCATTGGCTTTTTGTTGGTTCAACTTTGACAATTTTCTTTCTTTAGAAAAAAATACTTTAAATGATTACAGAAGTTTTAACTATAGCAGAGTGCTGGTGGCTATAACCTTAGCTATTCAGAAGGTTGAAACCTGGAAGATCTCAATTTCTGCAACAAAAACAAACAAAAATGACTGGTGTAGAAAACCATAACAATACAGGTATACACTGGGCATTGTTTATTAGATTCAAAGCACATTTATATTCTTAGATACTTGCCACTTCTTATTTTTTGTTTGTTTCTTTGTTTGTTTTGCAGTGCTGGAATTGATGTTTGGAGAATCAAGATTGAAGGCCAGCCTAGGAAAATAATAATAATAAAGTTCAACCAATAAGTTAGCTGTGGTTATGTGAGCTTTTTATTCCAGCTCCATGGAGAGAGTGTGCATAGGGGATAATGGTCCAGATGGCTTGGGGGAAAAGTGAGGCTCTATTCAAAAAATAATGAAAAGCACAAAGGGCTGAGAGGTTATCCACGTTTCTGAGAGAACACATGCCTAGCAAATGCTAAACCCGGAGTTCAAACTCCAGTACTATCAAATAAGCTTTTCCATTTTTAAGGCAAGAGTCACCTTTCAGAAGGCATAAGGAAGTACTATGATTGAAATGTCACCTTCCAAACTCACATTGCAATTGTGATTATAGTGGTATTATTGGGTCCTTTAAAGGTAAATAATCCAGGAAGTTTCTGTCCCCACAAATGAATGATTCCTTTCCTTGTAGGATGAGGTTGGTTAATGAGAGTTTTGACTCCCTTTCACTTTGATCTGTGTATATTCACTTGCCTTTTGAATATATTATACTATAGAATGAGGTTCCACCAAGTATAGTCCCACCATCTTGGTTTCCCAGCTTCCAGAACTGGAAACCAAATACATTTCTACAGTTCATAATTTGTCTAGTCTAAGGCACTCCATTTTAGCAGCAGAAAATGAACTGATGTAAATATTGAGTATTAATTATAAGAGATCAGAAGATATGCTCTCAATTCCTTCCTTCCTTTTGGCAAATTATTCTGTCAGCTAAAGCTTGCCTGTATAACCTCACAACACATCCAACTATCCATCTCTCATATACTACCTATAATCTCAAGATGAATGCTCTCTCAAGATTTTAACATTCCATAAGAGGAAATGAGCAATCTGCATGGACTTTTTAACAAGAAGGAAACTGACTCCCATTAATCACATTTCAGCTTTCTTTCATAGATATTTGGAAAGATAAATTCCCACAAAGCTTTCCCGTGTCATGCTAAAAGTGTTACCGAAGAAGTTATAGAGTTTACAATGTAAAAATTGCAAGGAAATGTGGAATAATAGTGAGGTGAGTTCTATGTCATGCCATAATGTTGATTTCTCATTGCTCTCCTTTGGTCTTGCTAAGAAATCTGCCAGTTAATAATGACATGTTCTCTGTTTGTCACCATGTACCAATATGAGTTCAAAGTAGATCAAAGACCTCAACATCAGACCTGAAACTTTGAGACTATTGCAAGATGATGTAGGAGAAACATTGGAACTTTTAGGCATAGGCAAGAGCTTTTTGAAAAGAGTCCCAGGCACACATCAAATAGAAGAAGACTTGACAAATAGGTTTGCAAAAAAATAAAAAGATTCGGCACAGCAAAGACCATAGGTACTAAACTAGAAAGAAAGCAAGCAGACTGAAAGAAGATCAATATATCTGACAAAGGCTAAATATCTAAAATGTACAAAGAGCTGAAAAAAATAACCTCTGCCTAAACAAACAAACAAACAAACAAAAAAACTAATGAAGCAATCAATACATGGGCTAAAGAAAGACTTCTTGGAAGAAGAATGGCAAATGTCCAACATCCCTGGCTATAAAGAAAACACAAATCAAAACACCTTTGAGATTTCATCTCATCACATGTATATTGACTAACATCAAGCATTCAAGCAACAAATGCTGGTGGGGTTGTGGGGGGAAAAGGAACCACACTATTTGGTTGGAATGCAAACTAGTCAACCACTCTGGAAGGTGGTTTGGAAGTTCCCCCCAAAATAAACATGGAACTTCCCCATGATCCAACCATACCACTATTGGGCCTCTTCCCAGACCATTATGAGTCAGAATACAGAATACATTTGCATATTCTTGTTCAATGCTGCACTAATCATCACAATAGACAAGTTATGGAAACAGCCCTGATGTCCTACAGTAGATGCGTGGATCAAAAATGTGCTATGTGTACAGAATGCAATTTTACTTATCCATTAGAAGGAATAAGATTAAGTCATTTTGTTATTTGTTATTTGTCTTATGTCATATGTTATTTTGGTTGTTGGTGGTGGTATCCTTCTTTGTTTTGATTCTTTTTGTCTTCGGAGGGAGGGGTGGGCAAAGAAGAAACGAAGAAAAGAAGGAAAGAAAGGTGAATAAATTCAATCATATTATTTAGCAAATACTATGTGGAAAATGAACTATGCAACTCATGTGAAGGGATAGGAGGGAGAAATTGGGGAAAGAGAATGAAGGGGTGATATCCTCCAAAAAAGAAACATACTCATTACCTGATTTATGAAATGGTAACCCCTCTGAACAATACCCCAATAATAAAAATAAAATTATATTAAAAAGAATAACATGTAAATTCTTAAGGCAGGTCACCTTCACACTGACAATAGAAAGCTTTTACTGTATTTTGTGTCCGATCATATTTAGTCATTATAATAGCTTTATGATTAAAATTCTTAACTTTATTGTCTAGATGAAGAAACTAAGTTTCAATGAGAAGGATTATTTTGACTAAGATACCCTTAGTAAAAGAAGAAGAGCTAGTAATTAATTAGATCTATCACTGTTTACTTTTGTATATTTTCTCCACTCTGGGGATATTAGCAATTTTAAATAGGATGTTTAAAGCATTCTCAATTAGAAACAACATATCTAGAACATACCGTTTTCCCATACTTAGTGACCAGAAATGATAAAGCTTTCTATTTATGCCTAAGTCCAAAGGATATTCTAAGCAATAAAAAAATCATCTCTAAAGACACATTTTGGCAGGAACTATGCTACAATTTGCTTGCATCACAAAAACTAGAAGCACATGTAATCTCAAACTAACTGTCTTTGTTTTCTCTGGTTCTATGTATATTAAAATATACAAACTAACAAGAGCAAAAAATTTGTCCATGTTGGCAATTGGTTGGCCTCTTTTTTTAAATTTTAATCGGCAAGCACAGTTTCTCTTGGAATTCTTAAGACTGCTTATATTCTTTGGAATTACTCCTCATGAAGTACCAGTTGATGATCTTTGTGGAGGTTAGGCTGCTTGATGCTCAATCAATATTTTGGCTAGCATCTTAGGCTGCTGAATTGACATTCAGAAGCCCAGAAGCACTGCTGTTGCTAAAGCCAAGTAAATAGCCTCCCAAGGTGTTTCCTGTACAATTTGTTCCATCTCTGCCAATGGGTTTTCTAAGCCTTGCTACCTGAGGAGCACAATGAGTCAAACATTCTAACAAAGCTTCAAGTGCTAAGAACATTGTCACATATCTTATAGATGAGTCACTAATGATCCTAACCAATATCTCTACTTGAATGCCCAAATCAACTACAAGGACAAATACTTTTATTATAAGGGAATATCTATTTAGAACTTCATTTCAGTCACTTAACACATGGTAACACATGCCCAATAGAGAAGCAATAAGAAACAATTGAAAGCAAAGTAACAAAATAATTATTAGTTTTATTAAAGTAATACAGTAATTATTTTGTGTCTTTTCATGTGCAGCCACAGTCTTTGCTCAGGTAGAGGAAATATAATTACGTTACTGAAGCATCATGCAGATTAAACTTACAAACAGGAATTTATAGACATATTCCAGCTCTGCAAAATAGATGGAGGAAGAGTTGGGAGTGATGGTTAATGCTTGTAATTCCAGCACTTGCAAAGCTGATGCTTGAGATTTCAAAGCAGCCTGGGTTACGTTTCAAGACTTTGTCCCATAAATCAAGAAAAAAAATAAAAGAATAAAATCAAAGGTAAACCAAGGGCGAGATTATTCTAAATAATTGCATTAAAGTTTCTTAATCAAAAAAAAAAATCATTTAGCATATGAAACCTCACCAGGATAGCCAGCATCAGCCCAAACTCTCCCCAAGACTAAAACCACCAACTTCTAACAAGTTCCTAGTTCTTTCAGCTCTCCTCCAATCTGCCATTCATACCCCATCCAGATAAATCCACTTAAAGCACCAGCATATTTGCATCATTACTCCATTTTGAAACATCCATGTACCTTTTAACTCTACTGCCAGTAAAAACACATATCCAATTTTTTTTTTTGCCTATACATTACCAACATGGATTTCTATTTTTTCCTGATCCCAATGTAAGTGCTATGGTCCCACCAATAAACATGAATTACCTACTACAGTTGTCACTAGCCCTGTGTACATACTTAAACAAAATTGAAAAAAAAAACTAATTTCCCTTTTGCACTATATTTCCAGTCCTTAGAAGCTGTGTGTCTCTAGTGGCTATTGTATTGGGCAATGACAACTGTCCATCACTGAAGAGTCACATTCCACAGCAGGTTTACAGTGGTCTACAATCCTATTGTAAAGCATCGGCAAACCCTGGCACGTAAGATTTCCACCAAGTACAAATCTGTCTGTCTATCTATCTATCTACCTATCTTTAGATATAGCAACTTGTCTTCAGAAATACTTTCTGACTGTTCTTAACTCATTTTTTAGTTTTGCATAATACTCTCACAGTGTTGCTTTAAACTAAAGAAATCTAGGTAAAACATTTCCTTATTAACCAGGTGTTAGTGTATGGTCTAAATTTATTTTCTTCTCAGAGTATCTTGGACATTATATAAATCCAATACCTTTTTTGTGCCAGTCTGGGTGTATGAATTCATGGCTTGGATGTTGTTGCTTAGCTTTTCTACTCAAGACTAGTATCTTAGCACTTGAGCAATAGGTTTTCTTCTGGGTTTTGAGGTTTTTTTTTTTTGGTGGGGAATTGGAGATTAAGAGGCTATTGGATTTTCTTGCCTTGCCTGGCTTTAATCCAAGATGCCCAGATATTAGCTTCCTGAGTAGCTAGGATTACAGGTATGAGCCACCATCACCCAGGGTTAATAATACTTTTTTTTTGATTGTCATGGGGCTTGAGCACTGAGACTGAGCACTGTCCCTGAGCTCTTCCACTAAATGCTGGTGTTCTACCACTTGAGCTACAATGACACTTTGGTTTTCTGGTGGCTAATTGGAGATAAGAGTCTCACAGACTTTACTGCTGGGCTGGTATTGAACAGTGATCCTCAGATCTCAGCCTACTGAGTAGTTAGGGTTATACACATGAGCTACCAGTGCCTGGCTAAGTACACATTTTTAAGTAAGAAAAATATCATTCTCATTTTAACTCTCTCTAAAATACTGTATTGCAAAGTTTTTCTAATTTACCAGGAGAAAACTGGAAACTACAGCACTGGTAATCAGAGGTGTTGTTCAAACTAAATAGGAAGCAGTTTGGCATCAGTTTAGCATAATAGACACTGGCTTTATAACATAATAGGCTTCAAAATTGGGTCATAAAGCCCCCTGCACCATATTTTCCTTGCAGAGATCCATGGACATTTATAAGAAACAGAGATAACCAGGAAAATGTTGGTGGGGGAGGTACTAGGTGCTCCTAACTATGGCTACTTCCACTAGAATGACAGCATTTCACTATTTTTATCTGTGATTATACTTATGTTTACTGTACAGTTCTCATGCTATAATTGCTCTAGGGTCACTGTTAGTAAAAATTGCCATATATCATTTTAAAAACAACTTTTCAGGAACATAGCTGTTATGCAAGAGATTCCCATCTTCTGGGATATTGAAACAAAAGCTATCACCCGCTTAGTGAGCACACAATATTTGTACCATCGGTATAATTCCATGTGCATGTTAGTGAAGATTGTAACATTCTAGGAAATGGCTCCCTTAGATGTTGAATTTGGGATAATTGATGCTTTAGGCCAAGAAAATCTTAATAAGCTGACACTTTTGTTTTCAGAAGTGGCTGCTAGGGGTACGATTGTAAAAGAAAATATACATTACAACCTGGCTGATTGGCTAATAAAATGAAAGTTCGTTTATAACAAATAAACAAGTAAAGAATATGGCAAGCCTCACACAGCTTTTTAACATAAATGGGTAAAATAATTTCATTGCTTTCAGTAAGAACATCTTGGATTTAAAACAAAATGCTTGATGTTTATACAGAAGTGACATAGCCTTATATAAAAACATTGTTACAAAAACTTACAAAGTTATCAAATTTTTAAGGACAACCACAGTGATGAAAAAATACAGTAGCTGATATTTAGCTCCAATGCTAAAGTTGTAAATAACGTTGAGTTTCTAAATAAGTGAACCATTACTTCCTTATTGTTTTTTGTTCCCTCCAAGAGAAAGCAATAAATATAATTGGTTTGTAAAGTTGTCTACATTCCTGTGGTAACTTTACAGTCAATATGTTTTCCACTTACAAAGAGTACTATTGAGTACTTGTAGATTAGAAGCATGGGAGGCAACTGGCTTTTTTTATTTTTTATTTTTCTCTTCTTGCTGTGAATCCACTCACTGATTTTAGGAACTTCTTAGTAGTAAACAGGCCTCATGAACAGTATTTATAAGCCTTTGTACAGAGCTCAAGATTTCACACAGTGAATTGTGACTGCAGAATTGGGAATGCGGGGAAAAACACAGAACACACACAAAAAAAGCATAACAAAAACTTGTGTAATTAAGGCACAACCTCAAGGAAAACAAACAGAAAACTCAGCATTCAGCATGGCTTTGTGTGTTCAGGGAAGACACACAAATGCTCAGAGAAGACATAGAATCTTAAAAATTCAAGGTAAATGAGAGAAAAGTGGAACATGAATATATAAGAAATGGTCTATAGGAGACTCAGAATCCAAAGTGTTCTTGGCTCATTAAGAGTTTGGTTTTTTTTTAAACTTTTTTCTTTTCTTTTTTAAAAAATTATTTTATTGTGAAGATGCTGTGCAGAGGGGTTACAGTTACATGACTGAGGCAATAAGCACATTTCTTGTTGAGCATTGTCACCCCTTCTCTTGTTTGTCCCACTATCCCTTCCCTCCCCCATCTCCCTTATTCCTCCCCTCCCCTCCAAGTTGTACAGTTTATTTCCACCACATTGTCTTGTGAGTATCACTGCTGCATAGATTCACCCTTTGTCCTTTGTCTCACAACAAAAAGGAGAGAGACTTTCAAATACATGAATCTCAAAAAGTCTCAGATAGGTTCATTTTAATGAAATTATCACAAATCAAAGATAAAAAAGAATTTTATTGCAAATGAGGGAGACCATGCAGCCTATGTTTCTTTGGGTCTGGCTTACCTTTTTTTAATATAATTGTTTTCCAAGTATTTCCATTTCCTTGTAAGTGGGGCAATATCATTCTTTCTGATGGAAGTATAGAATTCCATTGTGTGTATGTACCACATTTTCTTGATTCATTTACCTACTGAGGAGCATCTGGGTTGATTCCATATCTTAACTATAGTAAGTAATGCTGAAATGCACATGGTTGTGCTGGTAGCTTTATTGTGGCCTTGTTTGTGATCATTTGGGTAAATGTCCAGGTGTTCAGTCATTTGAGGAACCTCCATACTGCTTTCCTAGCCCCCATGTTATTTTTAACTTTTTGTCTAGTTCAAGTGAGATAGGATTCAGTGCATGATGTTTGACCAGCAGGGCTGTCATAATCATAATCATTATGGTCTCTACTCATCACTTGAAAATTACATCAGGAATGTATAAACCAGGCTGACTCTACAACATGATGTTATGTTAGCATATGGCCTCTCCTTTGGTCCTCCAATGTCTCTAGAATTTCTGTTTTCTTCTATGATTTATGAGTTACACCTGATGCAATAATTAAACTTGTCTCCAAAGATAAATAAGTATACTACCTTCATTTAAGAGACACCAGACACTGACTAGAACACTGCCCTTTAGAATTCCTTTATTGGGAAAGTCTTAAAAGTAAGATTACTTGGTAGAGATATCATTTTACTAACTAAACAACTAAATTTGTTGCCTCATGATCCAAGGCAAGCATGTTTGATCTTACTCTGCATATTTCACCATTTTCAGATATTCTATAGCATCATTTCAATATTTACTACCAAAACGTTCCATAAGTCAAATATCACTATTCCTACTAACAGAATCAATTCTTTTTCCAGTGAAAGAGCAATGACACAATCAAAGCTGAAAAATATTAGGAAACCTTGAATTTGAAATTATTTCTAATTCTCAAATATGACCTGAAAGTAAAATGTTTCAGAAATTATTTATTAAATTGCAGTGATTCATAAAAGAATCCAGGTTACATCCGTAGACGTATAAATGGAGTTTCTTCCATCTTTACTGATTTTCCACACAGTGAAATTCCTTAATGTGTATATCAACTCCAGATATAATTATATTTTCACTTTACCCTGGCATTTTCCAATTAAAAGGCACAGAGACCACATTTTCTTCAAGACTCCAAAGTGAGCTAAAGGTATTATAGACATTATTTCTAAATGTTCACACGACTAAAGCATAAATTATTTTTCTACTTGGAGCTAAAATGGTGTTTGAGGTAGTTCTATACCCAGAAATAATCATAACTGAAGTGTCTTGTTAGATATTTTACCATTGACTATTATTTTCAAGAGTAATAACCAATTCCTATGTGAAATGGACGATTTGAACATGAACAAAAAGAACAAGCTACAAATCTTTTAAGGATTTGTCTTTTGATATTGAAACATTTAAATTAATAATCTAAAAATTTCATGAATAGAAACAAGAAATAAATTTCATTGGAAAGAAAGTAGCTTGTCTCAAAATGTTAGTGTTTAATGATGATAAAAATTGCATTAATAGTATCTCCCTCAATTCACTAACAGACACAAGAAAATCCAATTTTTATATGTAATTCATAGAATGTTACTCAGCTTTCTAAGTCTTCACTTAGGTCATGAATATGTGTTATACATAGGTGTTTATGTATGTATGTATGTAAGAAATAAGAGGAGACAGAGACAGAGACAGAGACCAAGAGAGACTGTTTAGACTCACTGTAGATATATCATATGGACTAGATACATACCCCCAAATTATATATGAAATATAGCTTATAAAGCAATAGAATTTCAATAAAACCTATGCCCTAATTCATGATACTTTGACTGTCAATGGGCCATACAACGTTTATCTCATAAACTTACTTAGAGATAAAGAATTTCTGTGGTCTAGTGACATTACATGTTTGTGGACATGCTCGCATAAACCTGATATGTATGTAGCCAGTCATATGGTACTAGAACACATACAGCTATGTGTAGTATAGAGTACTTGACATTGATAGCAAACAACTGTGCTTGTAGGTTTACTTTTATTGCTGTTTTACGATTACCGTTTAACATATCATTTCAAATGAGACAAAATGTAGTTATACTGATGAGCTTTACTTTGGAGTCTGAAGCTAATGTATGTGTCTTTGTCTTTAAATATTTAAATATTTTTTTAAAAAAAAATCCAGAGGCTAGCCACATAAACTAGTTGTGAACTAGGAAAGGACAGTTAGTGGTACAGGTAAGAAATCCCTCATTGAGTATATCTAATACCTTTCCATGTTCTTATAATTTGGTCGAATATTTCACCACCTGTGAGTTTTAGGAGACTATAGCATGGATTTCCAGAACATTTCTTTTTTGTAATCAGGTTCTCTGGCACTCCCTTTGTTCTGTTTGAAATGAGGTCTTTCCTGTATGCTTTTGGCAGTCCAAGCTACTAGGTGCCTATTTAGGATGTAGCTCAGATGAGAGGCTCACACACTACATCTAACTCTTAGGTGAGATGGGGGGTGGATTTCTCATTTTATGCCTGGACTGGCCTCAGGCCATATTCCTTCTAATCTCAACCTCTAACATAGCTGGGATAACAGGTGACTGCCACCACAGTCAGTGTTGATTAATACAGGCATCTCATATCTCTGTCCAGGATGGCCTCACATCATGATCCTCCTTATTTTGGCCTTCTGATTAAAAATCACAGGATGAGATCTTAATCTGGGCCAAGGACACTTCTTAAGAAAAGTCAAAAATAGCTCTGAATAAGACTGATACACCTAGATTCAAACTCCAACTCCATCTATATCTAGTTGAGGGACATAAGGAAACTCACATAATAATCTGTTTTCCAGTCTCTGTTCATTTTTTTGAGACTGGGTCTCTCTATGCAGCACAGGCTGATCTCTAGTTTATCATCTTCCTGTCTGGTCTCCTGAGTGCTAGGACTATAAGTGGGTACCACCATACTTGGCTCCATCCTAATTTTCAAAAGAAAATTATTTTATTAGAGCCTATTAAAAACCTGTATCTAAGTAAAATAAACATAATTCTCAAGTTTTTATATGGATCTTTTTGTGACAGATTTATTTCAGTATTATCTCCTTCAATCTTTAAATAGTACAGTGTGCAGGTTTACCATACTTCTAGATCTTGTCAATTCTGGTGAAATTTTACAAATGTAATGACTACCACTGAAATAATTAGTGGGTACAAAATCATCCTACTAACCTTGCAGTATATATATACATATATATATATGTATATATATGTATGTATATATATCTGTACACATAACATAAATGTTTACATAGAAACAAAATTATTGATTAAAGATTGCATACAAAACAGACCAATGTAAGTTTTTTCACCTCACATAAACATTGCAGAATTACTAAATAGCAGGCTTGAAATGAAAGTCTATTTTGAGAATGATACGTAGGATAATTAATAATTGTCATATATCTACATATGTTTTAGGGTTTTAAAGAATTCTTTCATATTTATAAAACATAATAACAATATTTCAAGTAGATCTGGCTTTTTGATAGGTAATAAAAATGAAGCATAAAGCCTGGTCACCCAATGCAGTGGAGTCTAAATAAGTCAAATTTCATTATCTTTGCCCAGAATTTAGTAACTGGTCAAAATATTTTTGCGCTTAGATGATCTTACACAGTCACATTTTATGCAGAGGTAAAATAGGTGCTAGTGTTCATTCTTTCATTCAAAGTAAAATGAAATCAATAAATGCCAAATGCAAAACAAGGCAATGTGGAGACCATGATTATCAGGTTTCTCTTCTTGAGGAATTCACAGTCTAATTGAGAAGACAGATTTGTGAACAGATTTTTGCCCAGCTGCTGTGGGAACACAAAGAAAATAGCAGCTAATTCTGAATGGAGACACTGATTAAGGCTTCACAGAGAAGGTGACAGTCGATGGGAGAAACAAAGACTTTCTTCTGGGAAAAGAGAGAAAAGAATTCCCAGCAATGGAAATGGCAGGAAGACATCTTCCTGCTAGAGGAAAAGTACATTTCAGGAGATGAAAACTTTGATGTACTTGAAGTAGGACATGATGAGGGATAATGGAGGGTTATGGGATAAAAAGGTAATATACACATGGCTGGCCAGGCCTTGTTGCTAGGCTTAAGCATTTTGAATGATACAGAAGAAAAGTGTCAAAAGCAGAAATGTTCAAATACTTAGCTATTGGTGCCCAAGGTGGTAATGTGTGTGTGCATATGGATATATGTATGTGAAGGGGGTATAGGGTGTAATCAAGGAAGTTAAGTGAAAATAACCCAAACATTTCAGTACTCTCATTTATTCTGTAGTAAAATCTGGGCCTCAGATTACTCTTATTCTATTGTTCTTTACACATAGGTAATTCTTTAATTTCAGAGTATGGAGTATTTTCACTGGCTTTATAGTTCATGATTAAAAGTCACCTCATATTTCAGATATGAGACCCTTGTCCATTGTATGGTTAGTGAAGATCTTCTCCCAATCCATGGGATTTCTAATGATCTTGCTAGCTATGTCCTTTGCCATGCAGAAGCTCTACAACTTCATGCAATCCCATTTGTCTAACCTTTCTTTGATTTTTTGTGTTTCTGGGTCTTTATTAAGAAAATTTCGATGGGCTGGGTAGGTGGCTCAGTGGTAGAGTGCTTGCCTTGCATGCTTGAGGCCCTGGGTTCAATTCCTCAGCACCACATAAGCAGAAAAAAAAAGCCGGAATTGGTGCTGTGGCTCAAGTGGTAGAGCGCTAGCCTTGAGCTGAAGAGCTGAGGGACAGCACCCGGCCCAGAGTTCAGGCCCCACGACCAGACACCCTCCTCCCCCCAATAAAAAGAAAAAAGAAAATTTCGGCCTGTACCAAGGAGACCTAGGGTTTCTCCTATTCCGTCCTGTAATGTTTTCAGGGTGTCAGCTTATACTCCAAGGTCTTTGATCCATTTGGAGTTGATTCTGGTGCAGGGTGATATATAAGGATCTAGCTTTAGTTTTCTACAAGTGATTAACCAATTTTGCCAGCACCATTTACTGAAGGGGCTGTCTTTATTCCATTCATGTTTTTTTTTTTTTGGTCGGTCGTGGGACTTGAACTCTGGGCATGGGTGCTGCCCTTCAGCTCTTCAACTTAAGGCAAGCGAGCTACTGCTTGAGCCACAGCGCCACTTTCGGTTTTCTGAGTGGTTTATTGGAGATAGGAGTCTCATGGACTTTTCTTGCTCTGTCTGGCTTTGAAATGCAATTCTCAGATCTCAGACTACTGAGTAGCTAGGATTATAGCGTTAGCCACCAGAGCCTGGCTCCATTCTATTTTTTTTAGCTCCCTTATTGAAGATTAGATGGCTATAGGTCTGTAGGTTCATTTCTGGGTTTTCAATTCTATTCCATTTGTTCTGAGGTCTGTTCTTGTGACAGTACCAAGCTGTTTTGATTACTATGGCTTTGTAGTAGAGTCTGAAATTTGATATTGATATTCTTCCAGCACTGTTCTTTCTGTTAAGGATTGTTTTTGCTATTTGGGGTCTTTTATTGTTCCATATGAATTTTTGGATTGCTTCTTCTGTTTCATTGAAGAATGAGGTTGGAATATTGATAGGTATCACATTAAATTTGTAGATAACTTTTGGAAGTATTACCATTTTCACGGTGTTGATCCTCCCAATCCAGGAGCATGGAAGGTTTTTCTACTTCCTAAGTTCTGCTTTGATTTCCTTATTCAGGTTTTTAAAGTTTTCATCATAGAGGTCCTTCACTTCTTTGGTTAAGTTAATTCCTAGGTATTTTGCTCAATCTCTCTAGCCATAAAAGAAATGCAAATCAAAACAACATTGAGATACCACCTTACCCCAGTTAGAATGGCTATAATCAAGAACTCGAATAACAACAGATGCTGGACAGAAGGGAACCTTACTGCATTGTTGGTAGGAGTTTCAACTTGTTCAACCACTTTGGAAAGTACTATGGAGATTCCTCAAAAGACTCCACATAGAGCTCCCCTATGACCCAGCAATCCCACTTTTGGGCATTTACCCAAATGTTTACAAACAAGACCACACTAAAGCTACCAGCACAACTATGTTTATTGCAGCATTATTTACCATAGCTTAGGGATGGAACCAACCCAGATTCTGCTCAGAAGATGAATGGATCAAGAAAATGTAATATATATACACAATGGAATTCTATGCCTCCATCAGAAACAATGACATTGCCCCATTTGTTAGAAATGGAATGACTTGGAAAAAATTATATTAAGTGAAGTAGGTATATTAAGTAAAGTAGGTCTCATGGTTTCCCTTATTTGCAATAACCAGTAAATATCTGAGACAAGTAGAAAAGATCAGATAAGATGATGTTTGGCTGGGTGCCTGTGCTGGTGTCTCACGCCTGTAATCCTAGCTACTCAGGAGGCTGAGATCTGAGGATCACGGTTCAAAGCCAGCCCCGGCAGGAAAGTCTGTGAGACTCCTAACTCCAATAAACCACTAGAAAACCAGAAGTGGCACTGTGGCTCAAGCGGTAGAATGCTTGCCTTGAGTTGAAGAGCTGAAGGACAGCGCCCAAGCCCAGAGTTCAAGCCCCATGAACAACCAAAACAAACAAACAAAAAGAGATGATGTTAGGAAAAATGAACCCCAACATAAGGACACAAGAGGTTTTTTTCTTTCTTGCTATTGTTTCTAACATATTTATAAGGTGATTGTTTTGTTGCTTTGTACGTCCCTACCCCACGGTACAACCCCTGCTTTCACTGTATTTGATCCTGGTATGATTTGGGGAGGAGAAGGGAAAAAAAACAAATTGTTTAAATAGGGATACAGGTGAGATGTATAAAATGCTATGTTGAAAACGAACTTTATAACTTTGGGGGGAGGGGGTGGCGGGGGGGGGCAGTGGAGTGTAGTCATGGAAATGGAGGGCAGGGTAGGGGAAAAACAAAGGAGGAGGCAACAATGATCAATAAGAAATGCACTTATTACCTTGCTCACGTAATCGTAACTCCTCTGTAGGCTATTTTCACAATAAAAAAAACTTATTAAAAAAAGAAAGTAAAAAAGAAGTCACCTCATAGTATTATAGAAATTTCAATTATACTTTCTTTCCGTTTTTTTCTGGATGTTTTGTCCTATATACTTATCGATCAGACATAAGACTTTCCTTACAAGGATCGATTTATAACATGACAATATTTGTGACCAGAGAAAACAATTTCCTTGCTTTTAAAGAGCACATG
The DNA here is from genome assembly GCF_000151885.1 of Dipodomys ordii. NCBI lineage: Eukaryota > Metazoa > Chordata > Mammalia > Rodentia > Heteromyidae > Dipodomys > Dipodomys ordii. The sequence goes on from NW_012267269.1 coordinate 12,459,696, forward strand.
TTTTCTGTGCAAAGGCAACAGTCTTAACATAAATAAGAAAAATGTCCTTGTTATTGGACATTATAGTTATAAATTCTGTTAAAAGAAACTTGTCTATGTTAAGTAGGAAGATCAGTCTTTGTCTTCTGAAGGATTCTTGGTGAATGCTAATTAGCATTCTTCAGTTCAACCTCCACTGGGATGCAGGGGTCCTCTCTGAAGGTCAACAATGCTATTTAAAGAAACATATGCATGCTTCCTGGGTTGGCTTAAGGAAGACATAGCCTATTTTAGAAAGGTGAATCAAATAATTTCAGCAAAAGACTTATGGCTTGAAAATGGTGGAGTGAGTTGTTACCTCCTCAGTAGAATCACAGCTAAACAACCTGAGATGTAGCCCACTAATGCACAGGTGAAAGAATAATTGAAAGTAAGGTGGAATAAAGATAGCAGGGTTTCTTTGATTAGATGTATTTATTTTAAATTGATATTTGATCATAAAATCTACTATTTGATGCTAATGTATTAGTAGCTACAGAGATTTGTGGACTTCAATATAGCTATCCATCTTCTATGGATATTCTATGTTATACGTTATGTCAAAGGCATACAAAAGAAGAAAACCCTGAGAATTAACACCATCAACTGTGTGTCTCTTTAAAATCAACTTTGTTCTTAGTCTGTGCTGGATGCTTTCATTATTAACCCTATGTCTCTATTCCCTGAGAAAAACATAAGCATAATTGGAATGGTTTAAAAGATGTATTTTTCTAATAATATTAATTAAACCATACCGGCCATTCATCATTGACAAAAATAACATTTTAGCGACGGCTAGCTAAAATACTAGATTGTGAACCCATGAAGAATATTTTAGGGCACCGGTGGCTCACACCTGTAATCCTAGCTACTCAGGAGGCTGAGATCTGAGGATTGTGGTTCAAAGCCAGCATGGACAGGAAAGTCTGTGAAACTCTTTTCTCCAATATACCACGAGAAATCCGGAAGTGGTGCTGTAGCTCAAGTGGTAGCATACTAGCCTTGAGCTGAAGAGCTGAGGGACAGTACCCAGGCCCGTTTAAGCCCCATGACCGACAAAAAAAAAAAAAAAAGTGTATGCAGTAAGGGAAGTAATAGGAAGTTGGAAGTAAAGTTTGAGAATACTTTGAACGTTGTGTGTGTGTGTGTGTGTGTGTGTGTGTGCCAGTCCTGAGACTTGAATTCAGAGCCTAGGTGCTTGAATTCAGGGCCACTGAGAGTTTTTGCACAAGGTTAGTATTCTACCATAGCTCTGCTTCTGGCTTCTTGGTGGTTAATTGTAGAAGAGTCTCATGAGCTTTCCTGCCTGGGCTGGCTTTGAACCACAAATCTCAGTTCTCTGTCTCCTTAAGTAGCTAAGGTTACAGGCAGGAGCCACCAGTACCTGAACTGAACATTTTTAATAATTTTTGTTATTTTGCACAAAATGTTATGTAATCTTTCCCAAGCCACTGGATATATGTATATGTGTGTGCATGTATATGCATGCATGTTTTCTTTATTAATACTTGTTTATAATAGTGCTTCATTGGAATATACAGGAAAATTTACCTTTGTTCTCTATGTGTTTGTATAGAAACATGCACATGTGCACACACATTTGTATACAATGTGGGACTTGTGATTGAACACGGAGTCTTTACACTTGTCAAGTATGTAGAGCCTTGCCTCATTCATTTTTGCTTGCGTTTATTATTTAGATCTTCTAGCAGGGGAGAACAGCTACTTGTACACCCTTGATGGAAGACAATGGACGGAGTGATCTTAATCACCATGCATTGTATTAATATGCTGACATGTTGAACTGACACCTTTTTGTATTCTACCTAAAGATACCAAAAAATTAAATTAAAAAACTCACAAATTCAATCAATATTGCTTATTGAGAAGACACATATATCCATATAAATGCATATGTTTGTGTTTATACATGAACATACGTGTACATACATAAACATAGACATTATATATAGGGAGATACCTAGCTTTGCATTTGATTATAGTCTAGCCCTATTCCAAATCAGTCTGCTAAGCTAGGAAGGGAAAAACAAGAACATATTACCAAGGTGATCATTGGTCCCTCAAAATCCCTCACTTCTCTGGTACTAGGCAGGTTCTCCACACTGCTCAGATCCCCCTGGATTTTGTAAACTGGCCTTGATTTGCATAGGATTGGGAGGGATGAATGAAAGTTCATGGCCTATGTGACATGCAAAACTAAATAGTACAGACTGTCTGTATTTCTTTGTGTCAAAGGGAATAAAGATATTCTCAAATCATGAGGCACTGGGGTCTTGAGTTAAGTAAAATGTCATGAACTAATGCATAACTGTATTATTCAAATACTTCAAACTAGTTAGGGTTAAATTCTAAATGTCTGTCCATTACTATTGTGTTAATAACTGTCAAAATAGCCTCTCTTGTTTGAATTGTCTTCTAAAAAACAATTACAAGTCCATAAAACTAGGTTTTATCACAATGTGGCAATTTTTTTCCATTTTGTAAAATTTGTACAAGTCTGAGGACAATCCTCCTTCTCTTGCAGTGAATGGATATCCTACAAATCAGAGATCTCTATAGAAGGTCCATGCTGAGTTATCTATTTTATTTCTTGACCACTTGCTGGTTTGGGTATAAAAATCACCACTACCATGGGAAAAAATGTGAAACATTAACTGAAGAAACAGAATATTGTATGGTTCTACTGACTGTTAAATCTACTGTTAAATCTACTGGGATGCACAGCATGTTTAAGGTCAAGAATGCCCAGTTCTTTGGCATTCAAACAGTCCTTTATCAGAGGATATAGGGAAAGATATCTTTGTTAGAGTTTGATTATCAGCATTCAGCAAGCTCTGGGAAGCAAGAAAGGAAAACAATTTCAGAGTTCAGGAAGCAAACTGAGCCATGACTCCCATTGACACTCCAAACACTGGCATTTTCCCCTCAGCCACAGTGGGTAAAGGTTCTCCTAGAGTGACACCCCAACCTTTAGTAAAAGTAAACATTCCTTTCTTTTTGCACAAAATAGATTCCTACTGCCCCTTTGACATTTTAAATAGGTGAGTAAATCAATTCAGTGGCTGGATGGGGAGGGAGAAATGGTAGCAACACATATCTTTTGTTCTTAAAATTTGGGATTCAATGGCTTTGAGGTGATACCAAGTAATTAAGAGAAGGAAAGGAAGCAAACAGCTGATACTGATGAGGTATCCTGATATTTTAGTTGCTTTACCACTTAAGACTCTGCCAATTTAACAGGTAAATGCAGCTGGCTACCTCCACCTCTGTCTCTCTTCTTTGTGTGTAGTGACCAATACATTTATCTCTTATAACTTGAGTTTGCTTGAGGGTCAAGCACATATCCTACAGTAAAATTTTCATCGGATTAATTTAAATATGTGTGGGTATACAATGACACACGATAATGTCTCAACTTTTTCTAATTATGTCTGAAACTAAGAACGTATCACCCAACATGTACAAATTCACAAGTCTAAACCCATGATTCATGTACAAAGTACCGTAAAGGTAATAAACATGTTGAGATTCACAGACAGAAAGAGGTAGAAAAGAGGGAAGTGAGAGAATGGAAGGCTAAAACTTGTAGCATAATAGAACCAAGTAAAAACTCTCACAAAGCAGGGAAAGGAGAAAGGTTACAATTAATAAAGTCAGGATAAATTTAATGAAAGTACATTATCTTCATGTTGTGAATATTACTATGAAGTTCCTTTGTACAATCAAATTTTGCTAATATATTTATAAACAGTAATAGATAAAAGGGAAATTACCTACAATACATCTAATGATGTCAATTATGAGTTATGTTAATTTTCATATAAATGCCTCCTTTACTTAAAAAAGACTCTTGTGGCTGAATACTGGTGGCTCATGCTGGCAGTCCGAGCTACTTAGAAGGCTGAGATCAGACCATCATTGTTTAAAGCAAGTCTGGGCATAAAGTCTAAGAGACTTTACCCAGCAAAATACTAGAGCAGAGATGTGGCTCAAGTGGTAGAGTACCAACCATGAACAAGTAAACAGAGCAAAAGAATGATGCCATGAGTTTAACTTCTACTGTACCAGCAAACACACACACACACACACACACACACACACACACACACACACACACTCATTCCTGTGAGTATAGATCCCAATTATGATGCAAACATATATATGAACAATTGTTACATCTATTTTATCACTTAAAGCCTAAAGCTTTTCTGTAACTAAGTGAATAAAAGTTTTTCTTCTGATTAAAAATTCATTTGTATTAGTGACTTTAAAACGAGTTTTCATAATAGTTTTTCATTGTTTAATTTTATTGCAAAGGTGATATACAGAGGGGTTACAACTGCATGAGTCAGGTAACGAGTACTTTTCTTTTTGAACAATGTCATTCTCTCCTTCATTCTCTCCCAGTTTTTCCCTTTCTGACTTCCCTTCCCCAAAGTTGTATAGTTCATTTCCAACATAGTATCTAGAGGGTTTCACTGCTGGGTTGAACGGATTTTTTTAAAAATTTCTTTTTCTTTAAGGGGTACTCATAAATGCAATGTCATCACTGTTAATTTTTGTTGTTATTGTTTGCTTACCAACTTTCAGTAACACAGTAAAAAAAGGGTGGGGTGGGGAATGCCTGAACATTATCTTCATGTTGGCCTTATTACTAAGATTGTCAGATGTCTGATATTCATAAGGCCTGTCTACATATAATGATTATGGTCTATACTTTGTGGTAAAATTGTTTGATCACCCTAAATGTCCTCTATTTCCAATACTTTATCTTCGAAAGGGCTGTCTTTTGAGATGTTTACATGGCTAATCTGATCAAAGCAGCATTACATTCATGAAATTATTTGTTGAATGGCAACTTCTTTGTACAACTGCTTAAACATTTAAAATATATAATAAAAATAAAAGAAAAATCATACCTCTGTTAGTAAAGATCAGGACAATTTCTTATGCTCTCGTTTACAATTTGAGTGGGAAAGCACAAAAACAAAGGAACTGAGACTCGAAAATATTAACTTTTCCTACTCAAAAATAAGTGTCATTTGATGCAAGCCTGGAGTTAAGTGCAGAGGTTCAGATCAGTTCTGGCGGTGTGAAAGTCAGCCACAGATCACAGTCACTCCAGCCCCTATGCCCCTGAAAGTTAGTAAAGCAGTAAGAGCCTCACGCCTTTGAAGTCCACCTTATCAGTGACAGTCACATGTTTCAGACTCCAGCTAATCAAAGAGGGCCTCACTCCAATAACTCCTCTGAAAGTCAGCCACGGACTGAGCCTTACTTCAGTCACGGCACTAACACATCTTAAGTGTATCAATCCCTGAATACTTCTGCTTCTGGATGTTCACCCACCTGTAAACATCAAGTTTCCCCAAACTTTACATAAGTTCAGTGTTGACTTGTGTAGGGGAGAAGGTACTTGGTAAGCAATTCTCCTTTGAATTTAGATGTAGAATTCTTAGTATAAAATGTAAAGGCTTATTAGGGCTCAACCCTATTTCTGGCTACTTTTGAATTGGACTTGTAAAACCTTGACAGTATAACACAAACATTCTGACTTGAGATTGCCACACTCAAATGTTTTCAGTCCTTACAGAAGTTGATGTAATCTATCCTTATCTGTGTGTATATTCATATGAAAGAGGCTTTGCCAAAACGCAAGTAAAATTTGCGATGAAACCTTAAATTGTGGAGAAATATTAAATGAGGCAACAGTGCTTTTGAAATCTCTCTCTATATGACATGCAATATTGCTGGTATGTATGATGGTATATACATATGTATATAATAATCATATGTATCCATTAGTATATACATATATACTAATATAACATAATATATATACTAATATAACATAATCATATATCCCATTAGTATATACATACACAGAGATAATATAAAGTAAATATTATATAAACCATTCTATATATGACAAATAGTTATGTATCTTATAATTATGATTATTGTGTATATATGATATATGTCTGATGGCATGTGATTATATATGCCATGATATAATCTTATAAATGATTTTCTTAAATAGTAAAATGATTAATATCAAAGTGCAGAAGACATAATAATTATAGCAGAATTTTAAAGGCTGTGCATTATGTGTCTCACCACTTGCATGTCTTAACTGAATATGTTTCAACCAGAAGCATTTTCTGATTCCAAGAGTGCAAGAACATTTTCAAGTGACAAAATGAGCTCTACTGTAAAAGTGAAAAATGCCACAGCTCCATTTAGTACCACAATGATTATCAACGATCTAAATGCAATCCCTTTTTACAGGAGTCACAAATGCAGGTTTTCACAGTGAAGAGAAATATTCTGCCTTTACTTGTGTAACATTTTTCTCATTAAAAATCATGGCTATAAGGATACTGCAAGATATGACTTCAGAAACAATAGAAAAATTGAAGAAGGACTCCTTAATTCAAATTGGAGTTAGTAAAGGGAAAAATGTAACCTCTTTTTGGTGGTTGTAACACAGAAAATTGATGGTTATCTATGTAAAGATGAAGACACTCCTAACTCCAAGGTGAAAGGGCATGTGGAGGATTCTGAGAAGATGCTGCCTGTTCTGTATGCATTTTGCATCCTACAGCTGAAACCCTGCTTGTCTACCCTAAGACTTAAAGTAATTACAACAAAATTGCTCTCCTCATCACTTACCCTGTCCAAATTAAACACTCAAGAATTTTTTGTGATTTTATTTATATTCACTATTCAGATCTCTCATATTCAAAAAGCTATTGTATCTCTTTAACAAATGTACTTAGGAGCAACTCAATTTACTCAAAGTGCTAAAAATCAACTTAATCCTAAAAAGCACCCCACTTAAAAATTATTACTTCATCTTCATGGCTCTAAATACCTCTTCAGCAAAATAAAAAGAGAAAAGTAATGTTGAAGTATTGTGTTACCTGAATGAACTTGTTGAATATGTTAAAGAAGGGGCTGATAGCATGCCTTTTTTAACTGTAAAATGGACAGCATTGTTGATGAACAGGAAAAGAATTCCAACTTGCTATAACTACTATGGCTTTTGTCCACAATATCAATGACATTAGATTTTTACCCTGTGACTATTTCTTTATGGGTGTTACTAAATTATCTCTAGCCTGAGAACATGATGATTGGATAATGGAAAGTTTTGAACAGGAAGGAAATTAAATTTCATCCCAATGTTAATTTTTCTCTTAATAGGCATCATTTTTAAGGCTACAGGTTACTAGCTACAAAATAATATAGAATATTTGGAAAAGCAAGTTGTACAGTTAGAATGATTAAACTTTTCTTGGAAAAAAAACAAAAGTAAAGAACAGCTCTCCCCTATGCTAATGTGATGCCAGTGTATGTTCAATATCCTGGCTCATAAATGTGATGTTCATCATGTTTTCTCACTCATGAATCAAAATACCTACATCAGCCCTGTAGTACCAACATAGAGCTATGGTAAACGGACACGTGTGCCACAGTAGTTGATTGACTTTCTAAATTTCTGGGGTCTTATCATTTCCTAATAAGAGGTCTAAAATTACTATGCAATTTCATAACTTTTCTTTCAGATTCTTACTATAAAGCAAACTCTCAAAGAAATATATATCATTCAATGAAAAGCTGAACTTGACTTTAAAAATCATATAACCAACAATGAGTAGGGTCAGGATATAAACCTATTTCTCATCCAAAGCTGATATTTTATCTATATAAGATGCTGCAAGTGGAATCACCATCATTGATATTTTGACACTGATATTTTGGAAGCCCCTCCCCCAAAAAATTTCAGTAGAATGAAAAAGATATCTGACTACTACCATAACTCTCAGATTGCTAGGGAAAAAGTATAATCCTAGATAATTTAAATCTATATGAATACTTAAATATCAATGAGCAGAACTAGAACACGTAAATGAGACCTGGGGTTTAACATTTAACATGAACAAACAGACAAATAAACTGACATCATTTAGCATACATGATTGATGTTAATGGGGAAGTCCACACATTTGCTGTTAAAAATCGCTAATAAAAATCATCAAGTTGAATATTTCAACTTAAAAAGCATGAAAGCACTGGTCCTACAAAGATGTGATCTATAGTTAGAAGTGTGATAGTGTTTTGGTTGTATATAAACAAGAAAGATTCATTTCACAGTTTCAACTACAAAAATACACATGGAGAAGACACATATGGAAAAGACATTCAAGGTGCTCTTTAGAGAGAAAGAGATTATTTTATTCAGCTCTTTTTGTTAAGTAATGAATTATTTTTAATTAGTGAACTCACATTTAACATGATTTGCTAAATGGGTAACATATATATTCTTTTGGCAAAAGTAACATTAATCATGGACTTGTGCATTCAAATCTTCATATGTGGTTTATAGATTCTGTCTTGTTAAAATCCCCAACTAAGTAAAAATTCTTGAAAGCATATTTTCCATCAAATCCACAGTAGGAAAATCTCTACTTGAACATTATATTTGTGCTTAAACTTAAGCCTACTTTGTTTTGAAACGGATATTTTAAAGTAAATGTTATGTGTTGTTTTTTTTTTTTTCCAAACTTTTTTTTTTATTGTGAAAATACTGTACAGAGGGGTTACAATTACATGGGCAAGATAATGAGTACATTTCTTTTTTTTTTAATTT
>NW_012267269.1:12468697-12537260 GCF_000151885.1 Dipodomys ordii
TACTGACATCAAATATAGTGAAAGCAGGGGTTATACTGTGGGGGAGGGACATACAAAGCAACAAAGAGATAATCTTATAAATGCGTTAGAAACACATGTATGAAAGAAAAAACATTAAAATACATAGCTAAGGGTTCATTTTCCTGACATTAGTTGTTTTTTAATAGTGTGATTTTGTTTACTGAGTAAAGTAAAGCTGCACACATAAAAAGAAATAAATATATTGTATATATATAATGAGTGATATGCTCTTTCACAATTGCTTAATTAAGCAACAAAGGCTTTATTTAATGAGTTTCCTAAATGGCTTTGAAAAGGAGAGCTCAAGATTAAAAGTATGGTGAGAAAGAATCTGGAATATCATCTAGTCCATCCAACCTCTTCCTCAACTCTTGCAGAAAAATACTTTTATATCCAATTTTCAAAAACTACTCAAGAAAAGATTCCCAGTTAAAATCTGTATGAAATAATAATCTCCCAAATGATTCTATTACTGATTTTTCATGTGTGAAATGACACTGGAGACGTGGCTTATAAATTTAAAATGACATTTGAACGAGTTATTTTCTTCAAAATATATAGTGTTATTTGAAGAGGCTTTATTAAGTGATTCTATGGGTATATTCACATAGTCTTTGTTCTAAAAACTTGCTTAACCCCTTAATACTAGAATGACTATCTGTAAACCTACATAGTCAATATTGGCTGTAGAAAATAAAATCAATTCATTGATTGAAACCGGACCTCTAGCATTCACACTGTACAAAAAAATAACTCCAACTGGAGAAAGAAAAGTAGAAGTAAGATTGGAAACTTTAAATTTACTACAGAGAAACGTATGGAAAATGTTGGAAGACAGATAGGCAGGTGAATGATTTTTCCTGCGTAGGATTTCAGATGCACAGAAGATAAGAACAAGAGTTGACAAATGGCACTACATCAAATTAAATATCTTCTGCACAGCAAAAGAATCAAACACCAGCACCAAGTAACAATGCACAGAATGAGAGAAAAATCTTTGCTAGCTGTTCAACAAAGGACTTATAGCTAGAGTATACAAAAAATCATGAAATTAAACAGCAAAAGAACAAGCGATCTTATCAACAAATGACAATTCTCACAAGAAAAAAACAATTCTCAAAAGAAAAAAAATGGCTAATAGGTGAAAAAAAAAAGAGTTCAATAGGCTTAGCCATAAGGGAAATGAAAATCCGAATTACACAGAGATTCCCTTTCAGTCCAATCACACTGTAAGCTATCAACTAAGACAAAAAAAAAATAACCAATGCTAGAGAAGATTTGGGGAAAGAGGAGCCTTCATACACTGTTGATGAAAATGTAAACTACTGTGGCCATTGTGGAAAATCCTTTCTCAAATGCCTAAAGACGTATCTTCCATAAGACCCTGCTATATCACTATCAGGCATATATCTGAAGGAGATATGTACCAGAAAAACACCTGAAAAATCCATGTTTATCATAACACTGCTCACAGTTGCTTAACACTAGAATCAACTGAGGTGCCTAAGAACAGATAAAAGATAAAGAAGTTGTTATATATATACATATATATATATATATATATGTGTGTGTGTGTGTGTGTGATACATATAAATACACACTATAGGGTATTACACAAACATAAAGAAAAATTAAATCATGTCATTTCCAGGAAAAAAAATGATGCAATGAGGAGTGGGACAAATCAATCTCAATAAAGAAAATATTGTATGTTTTCACTTCTATGTGGAAGCTAGATCTAAAAGACATTCACACTCATGTATATGCACATAAGTATAAATACCTATTTAAATAATCACTTAGATACATAAACAAATAATATGAAACTTAGAGTTTACTCAGGAGAAGGAAGAGGAAAATGGTTAAAAGAAAGAAGATGAATACTTGTATAAGCTATTCCAAGTATATCTGAGAACAACAACAATATCTACTAATTGATAATGGGATAGGAAAGCAGAGAAATAGTCTCTGTGAACAGGTGGAGACTTGAAGGAAGTAGTATGCTTAGGGAGAAGATAAAGGAGATTAAGTACTGTTGAAATAGACTATTTTTAACTATGAAAATAGCAAGGAGATCTGCTAGTTATGTTATTTCTTAGAGGAAAGGGTTCAAGAAGTGGTACAGGGGATGAAATTAATTGAAATGAAGTATAAACATGTGTGGATGCAACAATAAAATCTCCCCCCCATAATTGAGATAAACCAATAATAAAAGAAATATCAATAATGCCTCTACTTTTATCTACCATCAGTTTTCTTGGCCCTGGGCTTCAAGCTCATCACTGAACACAGGCAAGGAAAAGCTTCTTTCAACAGTATTGAAAAATGACCAAAACAACTATCAGAAGCAAGTGGATGCAACCAATATTTAACAGACAGATCAATTTTGAGGAAGAAATACAGAAAATCGTTTTCACTGTTTTTCTGCAGTTTGTGTTTAGTCTTTTCGGATCATACATCCCACAGCCACATGATAGGTGCTTCATCATTTTTCTAAGTAATTTGCTTCATGAGAATGATGATATTCTCCCCCATCCTGCCATTGTGTTTTTCACAAACAAAGCTTTTTCGGGGGCTGGAAATTAATTTCTCAAGTTTTAAAGCATCAGTTTTAGTGCATAATCTCTACATAGCCCTATACTAGCTAACAGTGCTAGAATTAGTCATACTACAATAACAAAGAGGGTTGCTCCCTTTAGGCAAAAATAATCAAAGTGAACAAGTTATCTTTCCGTATAAAGAAGCAATCTCTAATGTAATGTGAAAAGAATTGATCTATAGTTCATCAGTATAACTTTACCAATAAATTGCATTGCATGGACCGTTGCAAGCTTCAGTGGTAAATAATAAATAACGCAATTCAGCTATACTATGAACTACACAGATTGTAAAACTACTTCAAAATTTGGCAATGAATCTTTAGCATTTTCCTCGGTCAACTGCAGCCATAATGTTTGATATGTACCTATTTGCACACAGTATAGCCCCAACCACTTGTTAATTACAACTTTCAGTCAGAAAAGTGAAGTTCTGGTTCTTCCAGGACAGATGGCGAAGCGGGAGATTGAGCACATGTGGTTCACATTCTCAAGCATCTAACAGTCAAACCAGGCTCACACTAGTCACTTGCACCCTATCAGCAATTGTTCCTTCCACACAGTTACAATGTCCCTTTTACCTTTTCCTCCTTTTTGATGGGATGAGGGTTTGAACTCAGGCTTGCACTTGCTCAGCTTGCTTACTCCACTTGCATTTTACCTCTTATGCCATCTCCCCTGCCTTGCTGTTTCTTTCTCTTTATTTTGGTGCTGGACTATTCTGCCCAGGTTGGCTTCGACACACCATCCTTCATTTATTAGCCTCTTGAATAGTTGTGTGTGAGCTGCCAGAACCTAGCTTTCTTACAGTTTTTAAATGACAAATATTACCAATCGTAGTACATGGATGAAATGCTAATTATTAATACTTATTAGTTAAGGACAAGGCAACCATTTAATTATAAAATATGTAGGAGAAAAGCACAAATAAAACATGCATGCAGGAATTGTATTTATAGAAGGGAAGTTGATATAGATAGATACTATTCTTTGATGTGAGTGTGAATACTGTCCTGTGGATATGGAGGAGACCACACCTGGGGACAAATTTAATGATTGAACAAGGGGCAGAGCATGTACTAGCTTTGTTATGAATACTTGAATAGAGAAAAAGGCAGACAAATAACGGTACGGCTGGTGTGAGGTAGCAGAATTTGAATTTCTAGTCAATCACACTTCTGGAATGAAGTTTGTTAACTGAGAAAGGTATCAGGATGAATAGGAGTTGAACAAGTCACAGTGGTATACATCTGTAATCCCATGCATGCAGGTGACTGTGGTTAAAAGATCACAAGTTCAAAGCCAGCCTGGTTCACAAAGTTAACAGGAAAGCTGAATATATATCAAACTTTACAGTTGTGATACCAATGTCATTAATAAAGTGACACTTTTAACTGGACAGGGTGATCTCTACATATTACACTAACAAGTGTGATAAACCAGACATTACCCACATCTTAACCCATGCCGTGCATCAAAACTAAACTAGTAATGGCATTTTCAAGTCACAAAGCAATTTTGGCCATGTATCTTTACAGAGTAGAAATGCAGATATTTATCCAGATGGTTTAAGTAATAGAGAAAAATTTTTGGCCACAGAAATGACATAGTACACAGGGACCAAAATCTATTTGTTTGGGTTTGACAATTACAAAACTGTCTATTGTACCTGAAATCCTCTCCATTTTGATCATTAGAATGGTAGTCTATAGGCCTCTAATAGTATCCATAGCATCTGATTTCTTTAGGAGTTATCACACTGAATTCCACTGGAATTCATACACACACACACAAACATACACACACACACACACACACACAATCCTGCAAATATAGATCTCATCTATTCACATATTCCTCCACTGAAGACTAATATCTTGGCTAGAAATAGTATTAATTCGGAGAAGTGGAAGGAATCAGAATGGTTGATATATCAATTAAGGAGTGTGTTTGAATGATGAAAGACAGAACTAATTCACAAAGTCAAAAATAACAAAATAATAAGCTGGCTTATTTTCAAAGATGATTTTTGGACTCAGTGGAAAGGGGACGGTGGCCAGGTGCCCACCGCAAGCCTGCTGGGAACACAGCGGGGAGGCTGGGCCGTATACAAGACAGATCAGGTTGTTTTGCCAGATGAGTGGTGGCGATTTGCCCAATGGCCAGCTGTATGATGTGGACAAGCCACTCTTGTCCCCATTCTTTTCCAGATGGTGGAGTCTTTGGCTTCCCCATCTGTGGTCTTCAAAACTGTATAAATTCCTGCCTATCTAAGACTTCATTCAGGAAATCATTTAGTCTCTTCCCCCAAATCCAGACATTATAAAATTCTACCTTTGTCTGTTTCTTCCAAAGTGGTGGTAGATAAGGGAGATCTAAAATCTAGCCGTCTGAGACTTTGATCCTACAATGAAAGACACTATTTGTCCTCAATGGTATTCATTAAAAATAAAACTCATTGGCCATGGTGGCTCCCAATAGTAATGATAGCTACTCACAAGGCTGAGATCTGAGGATCGTGATTTGAGGCCAGCACAACCAGAAAAGTCCATGAGACTCTTTATCTCTAATTAGACAACAGATATATTAAAAGGGTAGCTGTCGCTCCAGTGGCGGAGTGCCAGACTTGAGCAAAACGGCAAGGAATAGTATACAGACCCTGAATTTAGGCCGCATTACCAGCACTAAATAAATAAATAAATACTATGACTCTCAGAAAACAAACAAACAAACAAACAAAACTCTAGGACCATAAGTCAGCTACAAAAATTTCAACAAACTGTTGTCAGCTGCATTGCCAGATTGGATATTGTTACATACATTTTGTACACAGAAAGTATTTAGCATATTAAAATAGCTTCAACACTTTGTTCTTCTTTGGAACAGATGATAACAATCTTTCAGCAAAGCTCAAAAGTATGCTTGCTTTGTAGGTTTACAGGCATTTGTATATGAACCCCCCCCCCACAATTTAACCACTGACTGGCTCTTCCTTTCCCAATGACTGCCATAAATTAGGACTCTTCTGTCACTACGGCAGTGCCTCAGTGACTCCTACTTCATTTCATTTACACTACAGAACATACTGTTTTTCAGTATTAAAGTATAATTTATATATAGTGCTCAATAGCAGTATTGCAACCTGCACAACACTGTGCCCATCCATGGTCCATTCAATATTAAATAATTAGGTAATTGGTGTTTAAAATGCTTTGTATTGTTGAAAATCCTTAAATAGGTGCTATGTAAGTGTTAGAAAATGTTTCAAAAATTTAAAATAAAATCAGTTGGTGTTTTATGTGAATGGAGGACAAATTCTCATGTGATTTTTTTTCACTATTGCAATGAAATATCCATCATGTGTTCAGTCAATGCCAACTATTCAATCAGATTCTCTTCTTGTAAAGAGAATAATTTTTCTTTTCTTTTTTAACTAACAGGCTATGATTCCAAAGGTATTTACTTTTTGTTACATTATTAATTCCCTAAGTATTTTCTTTAATTATAAATTTAGACTAAAGTAGGCCATCCAAAGACTAAGTGATTTACAGAAATGAGTCTTGTCAGATGAGAATCATTTCAGTGAGAATCCAGGATTAGTTCTGAGGTTCTTAATAGCTGTGGCAACAATGAAAATAATATGTGCTTGATGATATTAACTATTTGTAGATTTGAAGCATACAAGTAAAATATAGAGCTGGAGCAAACTCATTTCCTGACCTAAAGCCCATTCACATTAATATGAAGTGATTCTCAAATTGTAGCATAAAATACAACAATGACATATCCATGGATTGTATTTGAAAAGGCTACTCAATATCACTTTTACTATTTTTAAAGGTATCATTGAATGAGAAGAATCATATTGATATTTAAATTTTTAAGGAAATTATGGAATAAAGAGAACTAGTTAACAGTGAAACGGTGACTAATTTCAGCCTAGCAGATTTCTTCAAAATATATCACAAGAGACAGAATGGCTAAAGGGGCTTGATGGTTGTTTGTGTTCTTTCTATTAATGAGAACAGTCAGCCAAGAATGAATTTATTGTTGCCTCTGTGACTTTGCATGGCAAGATTGCACCTAGGATTAGATATAGTTCTAGTTGTGTCATTACTATCTGTTTACATCAATCTACCACATTCATTACAGATACATACTGCTTTCCTAAAACCTAAACAAAGCAGTGTGTTTATGATATTAAAAATGTCTCAGTGCTATTTTAAAAAGTAGGTACCTTCTTTCTAGTCTCATAGATGCTCTGAAGTACAAAATCAACCTTTGCAGGGAGTTCATCCAAATTTACGAATAAAGGGAGGCAAATAGTACTTCTGAGAAATGCCATTTGATTCCATTTGAGAACAAAGAGTAGGTCAAAGTGGGCCACAATAGAAGGAGATGTCTAGTGGAGTTCTCTAGGGACAAAAGTTTAATGACCTAAATACTAGCATGCTGTAATTAGCATACTAGCTATTTGTGGATAAGAACATGCTTTGAAAGTGCTTAAGGGCATTGGAGCAGTCTCTTCACTTACCTAGTTTAAAAGATACTCTCCGTAAATCTAATGTAGATCATGGATTTTTACCCTTTATTTAGAAAGAATTTTTTATGTTCAGATAGTATGACAATTGGTCCAACATTCCTCACAATGGATCTAAATACATAGATATCATGGTGCAAACAGAATGTTCAAAAGAAAAAAAAAAGTCAGGATGTGTATGTTTTTCTTTAAAGTAGTGTGTGTGTGTGTGTGTGTGTGTGTGTGTGTGTGTGTGTGTATTCTTTCTGCAAACAGATCCCATTACACTCAGCTGGACTTTCTAGAAAAGAGAATTAATATATAGTATTCTCCATGACACATCTAACAGGGCATATTTGAGAATATTTTATTTAAATGGTAATAGCAGATCCTAGCCGGGCACATACAGTCCTATTTCCTTGTACTACATCGAATCACATGTTTTGTAATAGACCTTAGAGACCTCAATGCATAAATATCCAGGGTTTTCTGGAGAATCACAATCTAGGACCTCACCAAGTAAAATGGTATCCACAGAGACATTGCCAATCACACTCTCTATAGTTAGGCTGAGTTCCAGATGACAAGGGCTTCTCAACCCAGGGGGTAGTGAGGTACCTAGGAATCCTGAGATCTTAAAACCCTGACCACATTGATTCTATTCTGTGGTCTCTTGTTGGAAAGTGTGTTGATTCACGTTATCAGCTTGATGATGGGGGACTGGAGAAGGAGCGACTGTCAGGGTGAATAGGGCTTGATATGTTTGCTCTCTAATCAGTGTCACTCAATCAGAGTGTGTGGCACAATTAGCATCTGATTATGGTGTTTGCTTTCTTCTCTCTTTGTACGGCATAATTTGGTTCTTTATTATACCATTTCATGCACTTTAGTTGCTTCATGTAGCACTCATTTCTTTGGAAGTCATTTCTCAGAGAAAAAAAAAAACTATGAAAGAGAAAGCTCCAGCTGAGAAAGAGAAAATACCTTAAAAAGACACCCCAAGTTCTCACTCACAGCTACAAATTTTATACATAAGTGTGTCAAGTTTACTTTGTTTACAACAAGTCAGAAACAGCAAAATAATAGATCATAGAACTTGTTCCAGGCTAGTGGAAAAAGGCAAATTCAGAGTATTGAAAAATAAGAGTGGATAGCTAGAGAAGAGAAAAATAACCTAAAAACTGAGGTAGAAGAATGTCAAAGGGATAACATTTTTCTTAGGTCCTATTCTCAAAAGATAGATGCTATGGCATGGATTCAAGTGCAAATAATTTATTAAGAAAGTTCTCCTCAGAGAAATGAGCAAAAGAGAAGAGAAGTACAAGAAAATATGTATGATTTCAGATGCAATCTTAGCCTCAGCCTCACCCTGCATATTGGGTTTATTGTACCTGAAGGGAAGGCATAAAGATTGTTTTTGTGTTCCTTTCTCAGTCATTCATTGATTTATGAACATGGGGGAGGGATGCATGAAATGGAAGGACCAGGAATCTGGCAAGCAAGAAATACTAAATAAATAAAACAGAAAACAAAAAATATAAATGAAATTAGCTAAATAATACATTTAACTCTTAATCATAAGGGACCTAAAGGGCCAAAGAGGCACGTATCAATAACCTAATATATTTTCATGAATATTATAGTGTATATTCCTTAGATTTTTGAGGTTATAAAGGAACACATCTTTGCAAGCATGAATTATTATCCTCTATCTAATAGTTTAAGGATACTTTAAATATATATGTATATGTATATATTATATATCTTTAATATATATACATGCACCTATTAAATATATAACATTATATTAAATTAAGTAATTATTTTAATAGCCTATTTAAATGTTATCAGTACTTAGAAGTTATATTTTTCAGAGAATAGTAAATAAATCTAGTAAAGATATGTGTTTTCTTCCCCCAGCACAGAACCTTTTCACATGCATTGTTAATATTTTTAGAAAGATCCATATTTAGATTTCTGAAAGCAAGCTTGTATCTACACTCAGACAACTGGAAAAATGATTTCAAAACAAGTCCTAATCTCTAGTGACTGTACATCTGTGTCAAAAAACAATCACATAATCTGGCATGATTAAAAAGGTTTACTGATCAGAGCAATAGAGCTGAGAGCCAAATACAGGAAAGTCTGAAGTAGTTTTCTGCTTCATAAATGCAAATAAAGACTGGTACATAGACTACAGAAAGCAGTTGTTCTTAGGCAATTTAGATCCAGTAAAATTTCTGACAAAGAAAAATTTCAATAGCAAACAAATCCTTGGAAAACAAAGCTAGACAACAGAATGTTCTAGCCCTGGTATAAGTCAGAGTTTTGAATTTTACAGCTATACATTTGAAATGAATATAAAGGATGATCTAATTTGGGTAATCTATGAAATGATTTTAAACACCATAATTCAAGTTCACAATAAAATAGTTCAAGTTTATAATGAAAGTCTACATGAAATTAGGTGAAAGGATGATCAGTATTTTAAATAACCTTACAATGATAATGTAAAGATATTAGCCTATTTGTAAATATTTTTTCAGATAGAACCACTGTTTTCATATCTCTAGAATGTGGTAGAGATTCATTAGGCATCTTTGAATAAATAAATCGATTGAATGGATCAAGAAAAATGAACATGTAACAATTAAAAAATAGAAGTTGTAGTGATGTGATAGAAATACTATCTGCAAAATACTATAATCTCTGACCTTATTCCTATGAAAAATCTTCATTGGACCAAGATGGGAGTATGCATTAGCATCTCAATTTAAGATAAAATTCATATGGTCATTTATGAAGTGCCTGACTATAAATCTTCCATTTTTCTTAAAACTCTCTCCTTTGGGGATTAATTGAAGGTCAAAATACTTGAGAGAATCATAGCACTACAAGATAAACACCCTAACCTATTATTTTCCTACTTGATGCAGATACACCAATGAATTGGGATCAGACTCAAAGAGTTCAAGAAGATGTTTAATTTTTTATCACTATTTTTGATACTTTTGGTGAAAACAGCAAGGCCCTCAACCAAAACAGGAAAATCTCCATGTTTCTAATATTTTTTGTGTGTGCAGATCCCAGGGCTTGAACTCAGGGCATGGGCACTGTCCCTGAGCTTTTGTGCTCAAGGCTAGAGCTCTATCATTTGAGCCACTGCTCCATTTTCAGCTCTTTTTTCATGGTTAATTTGAGATAAGAATCTCACAGACTTTCTTGCCCCGGCTGACTTTGAACCTTGGTCTTCAGATTTCAGCTTCTTGAGTAGATATAGAAGTTCAGGCGTGAGCCACCAGCATCCAACTCATTGCCTCTACTTCTATTAAAGTATTTAATGTTCTGACTGATCCACACATATAATAGAGGTGTGAGCTTGAAGAACTATTCTTTCTTCTTTATATTTTCTCCATTCATTCATTCATTAATTCTTTTTAATCTTTAATTTTTAACCTTGGAGATTTCATGCTGAGAATGCTCATTTCTTAATATTGAACTATGTGAGTTATGTGAAGCTTTTTACAAAATGAATTCTTATGTGCACCTAACTAAATTCCAGATGAAAACATGCTTTGTAGAGAGACTCCCCAACTCCCATGGCTAGTGTAAAGTTTATAGTTCAAAATGCAGGTGTAGAGAAAACAGTGATAGACAATAGTAAAAAATGAAATACCCAAATGAAAAGAATAATTAAATATGTCCCAATAACGTCTCATCTTTGTTTCTGGAGGAAATTTGTTCTAACTTTCAGGAGGATGGTTCTCCTGAAGAAAGTCAAAATGATACTCTATTTGTAAAATTAGAAACAATGACATTTTTTGCAATCCATCATATGTTTTTCATAGATAATTAAAAAGAACAGTAGTGAAATATTTAGTTTGCTTTCCAAAAAACTGAAAAAGGGTGGGAAGAATTTTTATTTAGTATTGGTTGGAGTTAGAAGCAAAGAATATCTGAACTGTTTAGAAGTTGTACTTTTTGCTCTAAATTAATCTGTACTAAGCATCCATAGTTAAAATGTATCTGCAAAATAAGCATTTCTAAACTTTTGCCATGTTTGATAACAAGATTATTTGTGTAAAAATTAATCCCCCACAACAACAAATCCTCAAAGAAACAACCACCCAATTAAAAAGTAGGCTAAAAGCTTAAAGAGAGATTTTTCTGAAGAGGAAAGGATGGCCAATAGACTTGTGAAGAAATGTTCAACTTCTCTAGCCATAAAAGAAATGCAAATCAAAACAACAGTTAGAATGGCTATAATCAAGAAATCTAATTAAACAACAGATGCTGGAGGGGATGTGGACAGAAGGGAACCCTACTCATTGTTGGTGGGAAAGTAAACTTGTTCAACCACTTTGGAAAGCAGTATGGAGGTTTCTCAAAAGACTCCACATAGAGCTCCCCTATGACCCAGCAATCCCACTTTTGGACATTTATCCAAATGTTCACAAACAAGGCCATACTAAAGCTACCAGCACAACTATGTTTATTGAGGCATTATTTATTATATGTAAGATATGGAACCAACCCAGATGCCCCTCAGTAGATGAATGGATCAAGAAAATGTGGTATATATACATATATAATATAAAATAAAATATAATATAAAATTATATATTATAAATTATATAATATAAATATATATAAAATATAAAATATAATTGTATAATATATAATCATATATAACATAATATATTATATTATGGAATATATTATATGTAATATATTATATTAAAATATATATTATATCTCATTATATTTATATATGAGGTTAAAAGCTATGTACATATAACCATATAACCTGATGCTAAGCGAAATGAACCCCAAGATAGGGACACAAGGGATTTTATCTTTTTGTTGTTCTTTGTAATGTACTTATAATGTAATATGTATTTTTTTGTTTCTTTGTATGTTCTCCCCCCATGGTACAACCCCTGTTGTCACTGTATTTGATTCTGGTGTCCTGCATCTTGTATATACATTTTTCTAATTTGGGGAAGGGAAGGGAAATAACAAAATGCTGAAGTAAGGATACAGGATGACCCATTGTAACAAGACACTTTGTTGAAAATGAACTTTACAATTTCAGGTGTGGGGGAGGGGGTGGGGGTGGAGGGGAGGAACTGAGGAGGTAGGGAGGGAAGGGATGGTAGGGGAGAAATAAAGGAGGAGGTAACAATGCTCCATAGGAAATGGACTCATCACCTTACTCATGTAACTGTAACCCTTCTGTACATTATCTTTACAATAAAAATATATTTTAAAAAAGAGTATTTGTATATATCCTATGTTCCATTCACAATTGAAATCACACTTCAATATTCACACAGAGACAGGTCTATCACAGGAGAATGATGAAGGGATTATCTGTTACGGTAGCATGAACACTTTTCAATCTTTACTCAGCATTTTCAGAAACATATAAGTCAGCATTATTTTATCCACATTTGCTTATCAGAGAAATAGAAATAACCATGCAAATAAGTAGTGGACTTAGAGACATATACTGATTGATATCTGAATCCAAATCCATGTGTTCAGATTTGAAACTTTGCTATATGTTATTGTAGATACACATGATTATTTAGAAACAAAAATGTTGCTAATTCAAATTCATATGAGTTGCAAGTATAAAATAGGCATTGGCTTTTATTACTGCAAGAAAAATAGCCAGCTCCCAAATATTTGTATTGACCATATGTTTAAATGATAACATTTGGGCTATAGTCATTTAAATAAATTATATTATTAACATTAATTTCAATTGTTTCTTTTCCCCCTCTCTTTCCAGCATTGTTCTTAAAATTTTGAATTAGAGCTGAGGTTTTCTAGATATGTTTTTTATTGTAAAAATACTGTACAGAGGGGTTATAGTTACATGAGTAAGGTAATGAGTACATTTCCTATTGAGCACTGTTACCTCCTCCTTTGATTTTCCCCTACCATCCCTTCCTGCCCCACTTCCCCAACTCCTCACTCCCTCCTTCCCCACACAAGTTGTAAAGTTCGTTTTCAACATAGTGTCTTGTACATCTCATTGTTACAATGGGTCAACCTGTATCATTATTTAAACATTTTGTTATTTCTCTTCCCCTCCCCAAATTAGAAAAATGTATATACAAGATGCAGGGCATTGGAATCAAATATAGTGAAACAGGGGTTTTACTGTGGGGGAAGAACATACAAAAGAAACAAAAAAATCACATAGTACATTATAAATACTTTAAAAACAATAGCAAGAAAGATAAAAACACTTGTGTCCCTGTCTTGGGGTTCATTTTGCTTAACATCATCTTATATGGTCATATGAACATAGCTTTTCTGCTTGTCCTACATATAGTAGTCATTTTAAATAAGGGAAACCATGGGACCTATGTCTTTGGACCTGGCTTACTTCACTTAATATAAGTTTTTCCAAGTCTTAGATCTGAGGTCTTATAGAGTGATTTACTTTATTCATACTGGACCACTATAGAGCTTCTATCTTTTTTTGTAAAATTATAGGAGGGACTGCTGAATACTAAGATGTTTTGTATGCCTTTGCCAATTACTCATTTTTATCTGTTTCATGACAGATTTTCTTTCCTTCATTCAAATGTAGTTATTTATGTAAAACATTTCTTACTAGAGTACAATTTTTTTTGGAAGTCAGGCCTTTGAGTATTTATCTCTATTCCAAGAAATAAGGAAAGGGAAATTTTAAAATAATAATTTTCTAAGCTTTTCAACCTGTCAGCTTCATGTTTCCTAAAGGCCTCCATTAATATTGCTTGCAGGTGGTCAACTTCAGCTTCTACCCAAATCCAACCAACTACTCTTTCATAAATAATATTTTATTTGAACACACCCATGATCATTCATTTATGTGTTTCTTGATGGCTATCTGGATTATAGCACACAGTTTGGTAGTTAATACCCATGGCCCCCAAATCCTAAAATATTTTATACTTGGCTTTTCATAGGAAACATTTGCTAATCCTGAGGGGGATTATGTCACAATTTAGAATGGATCCTTTAATTCTGCACCTTTCAGCTAAACTGAAAGTGACAAGTGAATTACGTTCTAACCTGATGAAATAACAAATCCTTTTTTAGGCCACCCTTGCCAGTTTGCTTCAGATTGTGTTTCAAAGATACTTATATTGCCAAAAGTAAACATTCTAGAATGAGAGTCTGGAAAACTTTTGTGTCTGTTTATCTAAATTAAGATACCCGTGCTTAGAAGAAATTGTGATTGTGTCCTCTACTTGACAATCTGAAATAGGGGCCATCTCTTCAAGTTCATTTTCAAGCAACGTCTCCAGTGTTCAAGATTTTAATAGATAGGCTTAAAACCCCTGCTGAGATATTTCTAATATCCAAAATATCCCAGCAGACAAAATGAAACTAGGTGAGTAGGAAGGCACCAGGAAGTAGATACTAGATTCTAGTAAGCATTTTATAACCCTTTACTATGGAAATCAAGGTGAGAAAAACCAATGCAGATAAACACCATTACCAATGTGTTCTGTCAGACCAAAGTTGGTTTTGCATTTCTTATTTTATATTATACTTTGAACATAATTTAAATGTCAAAGAAAGGAAAGGGCATTCTCCTTTTTATAGCATTTGTTTGAGTTCATGTCTGGTTTTTAGATAAGTCTGATGCTGACTTCATAGAATGAATTTTGGTAGTTATCCCCCTTTTATATTTTATAGATGAATTTGAGGAGTATTTGTGTAAATTCTTCTCTTAAGTTCTAATAGAATTCAGTGTGAAACAATCAAGACCCAGAAATTTTTTAGTTGGGAGGTTTATTTTCTTTCATTTTAATTTTGTTACTTGTTATAAATCTGCTTAAGTGGTTTGCATTCTTTTGGCTCAGATTTGGTACCTCGATAACATCTAAGAAAGCATTCTTTATTTGATCACTGAAATGTAGAGTGTAAAATACATAAACAAGGGCTGGGAAGGTGGCTCAGTGGTAGAATGTTTGCCTTGCATACATGAGACCCTGGGTTCGATTCCTCAGCACCACATAAGCAGAAAAAAAAAGCTGGAACTGGCGCTGTGGCTCAAGTGGTAGCGCGCTAGACTTGAGCTGAAGATCTAAGGGACAGCTCCCAGGCTCAGAGTTCAGGCCCCAAGACCGTACCCCCCCCAAGAAAACATAAACAACAAGCAAAGGAAATGTATACTCCCATGTATGCATACATATAGAGATGCTATCCAATAATTTCAGAATGGATTTCCATTTAATGTCAGCCCCTCAGGCCTTGAGCTATATCTGACCTAAATCAGTTGTCATCAAAATGGATTGAAGTGATGTATTTCAAGGTGGTTGAGGTCACCACTCCACAAAGGCCCTTAAGTAATCACGCATCAGCCCTGCCACAAAGTATTACTGACATTGCAAGGCGTTTCTCCTAGGGAAAGTGGTATAGAAGGGCATACAGAAATGAAATCCTTCTGATAGTAAACATCCTTTGCACACGTAGAACAGTGCCTCCGATAAGTGACTTAAATAAAAACAGACAGACCTGAACTCCAATGCATCATTTTTAGCTGTGAAGTGTGCAATAATCTGGGCTGTATAGTTCATTCAACACTTTGTCATCCAAGACAGAAAGAAATGGCAAAAGAGGGAGCCAAATAACATCTGCTTACCTGAAAGATGTCTCCCAATTTGGCAGAGGAATTTGGAATTGTTTAACTGCATGGGCTTTGGCCTGCAATTTTAAAATTATTCATTTCAGAAACTGCTAAAAAAATTCATCACAATTATAAATGTAAACAGGGGCATGGCTAACATATAGTGATATTTCTTTTTAAAGCTTAAACAACAAAATACCTCTACTTTAGAGTTATTTTCCATCCAAAATGTTGTGAGAATGTGGTATTTATGAGCCTTTTCTTGTTTTAATAGTAAATTAGCTATAATATAAAATTTAAGTGAAAATTAAGTTCTCTTATTTATAAAGATAGGGTTATAAGATTCAGCATATTAAATGTGTTTTTGCATACTTCTATTAATGAGTAAAATGAGAGGGGATGATTTTATAATAGCATTAAAAAGGCTCTCTAACGTTCCAAATTTTCTCCTTTTCAGAATAGTTCTTTTTTCTAGAAAATCTTTCTAACATTTATAAGCCAAAAGTTATTTGTATTTTTCCTCAACACAAAGTTCATCCTATAATTTGACCCTCAGAGGACACCCATGTATTCACTTTTGCATTGTCCTCATTTCCATAATTACAACCTTACATGAAACTTTGATTAGAACAAGGAATGTTATCTTAATAGAATATTTACAGTTTATATTAATAATGTTAGATGATACTAAAATTCTATTTATCTTTTCTCCCTTGTACTCTTTCAATTGCTTTTTGAATAATCTTCACACATGAAAAAAAATCTGTGACAAATACATCACCATTTGGGAACTGTTCAAAATGGTCAACAATAAATAAGGTTAATAGATTTACCAGCAGAACTTTTAAGTAGTAACTGGATGCCAGTGACAATCTCATGTATCAGTGTAAGACTCAGGCTTTGCCTGTGCAATACAACCGGCTTTACATGCTTAGAGTAACCATTTCCTGGACTTTGGACAGTATTTTCCAAATGGCAGGTCTAAGATAATTTTTGTCCCTGTACTCACAATGTGCTCCCTTTCTAGTCTCTACCAGGTACATTAGAGTCTCACATGTCAGTAATCAAACCAAAAATCCAGAAATTATCCTGGATTTTGTTTCTAATACCCAACACACATTTTTGTGTATATATATATATATATATATATGTATATATATATTAGTGTAAAGATACTGTACATAGGGGTTACAGCTACATGAGTAAGGTAATGAATACATTTCCTATCAAGTATTGCTACCACCTCCTTCCCCCCTACAATCCCTTTCTTCCCCACCTCCCATACTCCTTCCTCCTCAAAGTTGTAAATTTCATTTTCAACATAGTGTCTTGTACATCTCATTGTTACAATGCATCAACCGGTATCCTTATTTCAGCATTTTGTTATTTCCTTTCCCCTCCCCAAATTAGAAAAAAATGTATATACAAGATGCAGGGCACCAGAATTAAATACAGTGAAAACAGGGGTTATACGACCCTATACGACCATATAAGATAATGCTAAGTGAAATGAACCCCAAGATAGGGACACAAGTGGCTTTATATTTCTTGCTGTTGTTTTTAGTGTATTTATAATGTACTATGTGATTTTTTGTTTCTTTTGTATGTTCTTCCAACACACATTTTGACAGCATCCCCAAATGTATCTTCCTCTCTCTTTACCTTTCTGCTGTCACTATCCACATCAAACCAATCAAAATATTTGTTGATGCTCAAAAAATTGTAAGAACACCATGACTTTCCCTAATACAAGAGTTCCACATAATGCATTCAGTATGTTCTTTCATAGACTTTAAATGAAGTTATTATCTCCTTTGCTTATTTTCTCTAATGACTCTCCATCATAAATACTTAAATCCCTTGATCATGTTCACATACCATCCTTACCCCTGTATCCAGACTCTTAACATTTCTTCTTTTTGTCTATTATAACTCAGCCACTTTAGTTGTATCTATCATGGTCTCCAATTTTGCAAATAATTTCAACTTAAATGTCAATATTTCCTTGACCACTGTACTACTACAGTGCAGAAATATGTCACCATATATTATTACTGTTTTATTCACTTCTAGATTTTGTATACCCAGCATATACAGTGTGTCCGTTGAGTTGTTTGCTGAATGAATTAACTTGAGAAATCAAGTATTTCTACCTAGCTGTCAGAGTTGGACTGGAAGTGAAATGGAACAAGACATGTGAGGTGATTAACACAGGTCTTTCAAATTCATAACTACTCTCGTCTGTGAAAAGCCTTTGTCATTGCCATTTTGTTAAAATAAAGACTATACTTGATACTTGTGAAAGATTTTCACTTGAACATTGTAAATTTCTTAAGCATAAGCTTTTCTCTTTGCAATGTTAACTTGTTCAAACATTTTTACAAAATGGCCTTAAATAAGCAACTTGTAGAATCTGAAACTAAATTGAACTCCTGTATGTAAAAACTGCTTATTTTTTGTTCTTTTTTAGTAAACTGTCCTGAGATTCTAGAGACTACCAGATTTGACTGCCTCTGTAGTGCAAGGGACCTGAGGAATGTGAATTATGAGAATTTGAGAAAATGAAGACTCAGGTTGAGACTGAAAGCAGTCTAAATTCACACATGGCCTCTAACACTGGCTGCTGTGTTTCATATAACCACTTACCTATGCTGCACCTCATATACTGTCCTCATGCTATTCCTTCCCAGAATTATTCCAAAGTCTGAAGAAGATAATGATATGATTCTCCCAGCACAACGTTTTACAATGTGACTGATGTTCAGTTAATGTACTTCTCCTTAAAGTGTGATACTCTAACAGAACCTGGGGAACCTATTATGAACTTCTGTTCCTTAGCTAACATGAGCTTAGGCTAATTTCATTTTTGGTTAGGGTATCTTTTATTCCTGTTTCTGGGGTTGCCAATGTGCTTATAATGTCAATTACATATATGTGTGTGTGTGTGTGTGTGTGTGTGTGTGTGCATGCTGGTCCTGGGGTTTGAACTCAGGACCTGGGTACTGTGCTTGAGCTTATTTGTTCAAGGATACCACTTGAGTCACAGCTCAACTTTGAGCTTTTTGGTGGTTAATTGGAGATAAAGAGTCTCATGGGTTAGAACAGTGATTCCTAGATCTCAGCCTCCACAGGTGCTAGGATTACAGCCATGTGTAAATGGTGTAAATGGTACCCAGCTTGGCTTCATAAATAAAAAGTTCACCTGCAACATCTTAACAAGAATTGAAAATGTGAATACTGTCTAGAATACTAAAGATTTTGAACAGGACTTGTTCCTACGGTTCATTAAACGCAGTGTAAAAACCTTATAATTTGGTTCTGCTTCAAAGAGTTGCCCATATACTAGCCTGTATTATTACAGCGCCACGGAGTGAGTTGCTTGGTTCAGCTGCGGCCGTGGTCTTTTCATGTGTGCAGCGTTCTCAGCAGCTCCCACAGCAAGGGATGGGGATGCTGTCCTTGCATTATTTCCCTCTCAAGTGATTCAGGCTGCACTGTAAAAGACTAAGTATCAACTATTGGAAAATAGATGGAAGGAAATGGTGTCATTTCTCTAAGTTTTAGTCAAAATGTGTCTCTTAGAAGCAAAGTTAAAATAATAGTCCACGCAATAACTTGAAAAATCATTCAGCTTTCTCAGCAACTCTGTCCAGAATCCGGTTGCTTTATCCTTATTCTTCCTTTCAATGTGATGCCCTTGTATCCTCAGATCTAA
Organism: Dipodomys ordii; assembly: GCF_000151885.1. Taxonomy (NCBI): domain Eukaryota; kingdom Metazoa; phylum Chordata; class Mammalia; order Rodentia; family Heteromyidae; genus Dipodomys; species Dipodomys ordii. Next base: position 12,488,188 of record NW_012267269.1, read on the forward strand.
TGCGACTATATCAGAAATGACCTGCACAGTACTTAGCTCCTAGAGAGGACTTATGGAACCAGTTACAAGTTATAATTTACAATCAGTGACTATTATTGATTATAACAAGTAGAGATGGACAAGATATCTATCTATCTATCTATCTATCTTTTGTATATGTATATATATGTTATATATGTGTGTATGTGTGTATGCATGTGGGGATATATATATACATATTCTAGGTATTCTTAGTAAAAATATAAAATATAAGACAAGGGAATATAAAAGAGAATTCTTGATATATATTCCTGTTTATTTATATTCTAAATATTTAGAAATACGTATCAATAAATTTAGAACTTTAGATTGGCTTTCTAGAATCAATGGGAATTGCTGCTTGGAGAGTTGCATACTCCAGACCATGAAAGGGAACCATTGATTTCCTTTCCATCAATACAGATCAGCCCTGTATTTTCCAGAAATTTTTATTAATGTAATATTCTTGTATATGGTGATTTCTTTATACAAAGTATCAATAATGTGGGAATTTATTTAGGGGGTTTTATGTGTGTGTGTGTGTTATTGGGTTTGAGCAAAGAGGTTCACATTTGTGTCACTTTTGCTATATCCTCAGGCACTAAAATTTTTTTGTGGTACTTAAATTTGAACATAATTCTGGCTTTATTTTTGTGAATCATTTATGAGATAGTATCTTCACGACTGCCCAGTCAGGTATCTGGAACCAGGATCCTCCCAATCTCAGGCTCTTGTGTAGTTTACAATGACAGGCAAGCATCACTGCATTCAACTATTGGTTGAGAAGCAGTATTTTGAGCTTTTCATCCAATGCTGCCCAAGATATATGATTCATGCAATCTTAGTCTACCAGACATCTTGTCTACTTAGACATCTTGTTTTTGTGATAGGATCTTGGTAACTTTTTCCACATTAGTCTCAAACTTGTGATCTTTCTCCTTCACCTTCCAGGAAGCAATTACAAGCATTCATCATGCTCAGCTGAATATAATTTTTTCCCACTCACTGTTTCTTTAGGATTTAACAATATTGTGCACATACTAATCACCTTTTTTTCTTTTAATGACAGAGTACTGTTTCATTGTTCTTCTTTAATATATATTTTTATTGTAAAGATACTGTACAGAGGGGCTACAGTTACATGTGCAAGATAATGTGTCTGTTTCCTATTGAGCATTGTTACACCCTCCTTTGTTTTTCCTCTACCATCCCTTTCCTCCTGACCACGACCACCCCAACTCCTCCCCACTGCCAAGTTGTAAAGTTTGTTTTCAACATAGTGTCTTGGACATCTCATTGTTACAATAGGTCATCCTGTATCCTTACTTCAGCATTTTGTTATTTCCCTTCCCCTCTCCAAATTAGAAAAATGTATATACAAGATGCAGGACATCAGAAGCAAATACAGTGACAACAGAAGATGCACCTTGGGGGAAGAACATACAAAGAAACAAAAAAAAAATCACATAGTAAATTATAAGTACATTAATTATAAGTACATTAAAAAGAACAGCAAGAAAGATAAAATCTCTTGTTTTCCTATTTTGGGGATCATTTCACTTAGCATCAGGTTATATGGTCATATATAGGATTTGGTAGTTAATTGAACACTCGATTTTCTTCCAGTTTTTGAAAATTATGAAGAAAACATTAAAAAAATTACATGCAACTTTTTGAGTGGATGCATGTTTCCATTTTCATGACAATTAGAAGATAAATTCTTTATAAATATGCATTACTGACACGTTTAAAAAATTGACAATTGTCTTTAAAATGGTAGTAATGGTTGAGTTTTTTAGTTGTTCTAAACACATAGAATTATCAGCCTTTTCAATTGTAACCATTCTAGTTATTTTACACTGATATTTACTTATACTCAAGTCTCATTTCTCCTCAAGAATCTGGATGACAGGTGGAGATCTTTAAGATGCCCTAGTTCTGAGCACACATAGTGATCATACATGGTACAACTAATAAGATTAAAAACTTTTACTTATCCTGTACAATTTTATTATATCATATGTATGTGTATGTTTGTGTGTGTCTCCTCCAACTCTCTGTGTTGTGTCTGAATGCATGTGTGTGCATGCCTTGTGTAGGAGCATGTGTGTGCTTACCTCCTGCTGTAAAAATCCAATCTGCTTGATTCCCCTGAATCCCAGTTTGTCTTCTGAAATGATAGATTTTTTCTCATGTCTTCCCCTTCCTGAATAAAGTCTGAAAAATACCTCCAAACTGAGCACAAGGTGATTACAGGTCTTATGTCCATTTCTTCTTATTCAGAGTCTTGTATTACCTATGTTTAAAATGTTGGATGATATTTTTTTTGTTGCTTTGTATGTCCCTCCCCCATGATATAACCCCTGCTTTCACTGTCTTTGATGTTGGTATAATTTGGGGAGGGGAAGAGAAAAAAACAAATTGTTTAAATAGTGATACAGGTGGACCCATTGCAACAATGAAATGTACAAGATGCTATGTTGAAAAACGAACTTTACAACTTTGGCCTGGGAGGTGGGGGGTTGGGGGGTGGTGGGGGAGGGCAGATGGGAGGGCAGGGATGGTAAGGGGAAACAAAGGAGGAGGCAACAATGCTTGATAAGAAATGTACTCATTAACTTGCTTAGGTAATTGTAACCTCTCTGTACAGTATTTTCACAGCAAAAAACTTATTAATAAAACAAAACAAAAACAAAAACATTATGTCGAAAACAAACTTTACAACTTTGGTGGGGGGGTGGGGAGGATTGGGTGGGGGGGGCAGGGGGGGAGGATGGGAAGGGATGGGAAAGGGAAACAAAGGAGGAGGTTACAATGCTTGGTAAGAAATGTACTCATTATCTTGCCCATGTAATTGTAACTCCTCTGTACAGTATTTTCACAATATAACAGATATTTTACATATAAAAATTGTCATAACTAGAATATGCCTATAAATGTACAAGCCAATACAATGGATGGTATAAGATAAAAAAATTATATTTGGACATGATAAATTAAACAGGATTCTAAACATGCACACAGCGAGACCAAAGGAGGATATTTTCTGGAGAGGATAACAAAAGTTCAATAGCTATTTGCATATGATCACATATAATGATGTTTATCAAAATGGGCTCCAAGAAATGGAACCAAAGCATTTTATTACATTTTAATTTTTTGTTATTTTGTTTTGTTTCGTTTTTCCTCCTTTGAGTTCTGTACTTTTGTTTTGTATATAAATTATCTGTTTCGGGAGGATAAAGGAAGCACAGAAATGTTTGGACAAAGGGTGAACTAATACGGCAGTGATACTCACTAGACACTATTTTGAAAGTAAACTATAATTTGGGGAGGGGCTTGGGAGGGAAAATTTGGAGAAAAGGGAAGAAGTGACACTGTTCAATAAGAAATATACTCATTACCTGAATATGTAATTGTAAACAATTGTACAATGCCTTCCCAATAAAAATAAAATTTAAGAAATCCTATTGTCTATCTTTTGCCCTTATCTCAATCATGCTATACTTCATGGCAAGAGTACAAGTTTTTATTTGTGGACTTGTGGAAATGCAAGCGGGGCACCCAAGCAGAAAAGGAATGTTTTCTTTGAAGTCAAATCCCCAGTGTGCAGAAGAATCATCTGCAAACCATGCATCAGGTTTCAGAACAATTCACAGCTACTGCCCTATTATAAACCAGGAAGATCCAAGCTTAACTAGCATAGAAACTGTGATGCATTTCCTTTCTTTTGTAGAGAGCTACATATAATATATTTCTGAAGACAGTGTTGAGATTATCACCATGTGCTTCTTTGGATAAATATGAGAGTTCAGTTTCTGAGGCTGTGGCGTAGTTTCTAGGCAATAAATTCACACAATAGTTTTTTTTTTTTTTTTAGCTAGCTGTAGAGAAAAAAATATTCAATGTGTTACAGTATACGAATTTACAAAGATGGTTTTTCTGTACCTTATATTACACAGAATCTTCTATACTATTCTATAATTGGTTGATTCTCCAAAGGCTTTAAGGGACAGGGGTGCAAAACACTTGTGTTCATTTGAAGTAGTAGTGGTATGTAAGGAAAGAAGGATGACAAATGAATGCATCAGGTCTTAATTTTATCTAACCTGTCCCTGGGGTACCCAGTCTACTGATTTCTGCCTTCATAAACTCAGCTCAATATTTTATTTCTGCACAATGAAGTTTGTCTTGATAAAATTAGTTCCTGCAATTAGCTTCCTCAGCAATGATGAGCCAGCGGTAAAGTGGTAATGCTGTACTAATAGTTCAAAGTGTAGTATCAGCTAATACCTTCTTTCAAAGTTGCTAGCATGTGGTTCTTTAACTAGTTCCTTGGGTTAGTGGATAAATCTCTGCAGAATCCCATGGTCCAAATGATTTACTGCTCATAAATATATGACTAGTTCTTTATTTCATAGAATAGGGCTATTTACACATATGCTATTTGTATTTACTATATGTATTATAAAATTAAACATTCTCTAGGCAGGTGACATTACCCCAATTATTTACATATATTGCATCCCACTGTTGTAAGAGCTTTTATGCAGTCAGAAAATTAAGCTAGTATGAGACTGTGAAAGGCCAGTGTGTGTTCATTTGGAGTGAATATGGGCAGCTCTGTTGCTATCAAGAAATAATGGTGAGGACAAATTAAGAGCAGGCAGGGCACATGGCTCTTTCTCAAATTCCAATCAATTCTGAAATCCGCTGGTAAAACAGTGAGGGCTACTAGATAGTTTCCAGGCTACAGAAAATGCTTTATAAATTGACTATTCTTTGGTAAATATCTAGTATTCCTGTTTTTTTTTACTTCTTGTTTTAAAGTTTATAATCCCCTCCCTCCCTAATGTTTGGTCTAACCTTGAACTCAGGGCCTGGGCACTGTCCCTAAGCTTCTTTTTGCTCAAGGCCAGCACTCTTCCACTTGAGCCACAGGGCCACTTCCGGCTTTTTCTGTGTATGTGGTACTGAGAAATCTAACTCAGGGCTTCATGCATGCTAGGCAAGCACTCTACCTGTGAGCCACCTACCTAGCCCTTTTGCCATCTTTTTTACTGCCTTCTTCACACCTAATTCATTGCATATGTAAATGATTTTCTTTCTTTTTATATTATAGAGGTGGTAGAGGGGATACAGTTACTTAGTAAGGAAATAAGTACAATTCTTGTTGAACATTGTTAACCCCGCCTCCTTTTCTCCCACTTTTCCTAATCCCCAGACTCCCCCCTTTTCCAAGTTGTATGGTTCATTTCCATCGTAGTGTCTTGTGAATATCACTATTGCATTCATTTACCCTTTGTCCTTTCTCACACACACACACACACACACACACACACACCCCTCTTGTTTCCATATCTTGGAGTTCATTTTGGTTATCATCATTTCATATGGTCCTAGTCATTGAGCTATTGTGATCTTCTGCTAAAACTATCCTAGACATATACTAATTATTACACATGAGGGAAACCAAGGATCCTATGTTTCTTTGGGTCTGGTTTACTTCATTTAAAATGTTATTTTTTTCAAGTCTTTCCATTTCCTTATGAATGGAATGATGTCATTTATTTTCTGATGGAAGCATGGAATTGCATTGTGTATATATACCACATTTTCTTGATCCTGAGAGAGGGACACCTGAGCTGATTCTATATCTTACCTATGGTAAGTAATACTGCAATGAACATAGGTGTACTGGTAGCTTTAGTGTGGCCTTGTTTAGGATAAAGGAAGTAACTCTCTTGGTTGTTCACATGGGGTATGCTCACGTTAGAATCTTCAATATGAGCTCTTTTATGCTATCGCTATTATAGCCAAATTCTTAATTAAAATGAAATTAAATTCAGTGTTATTTATCAATCATAGAAGTTTAGTTTAATAGGTTGGAACATAGTAATAAATTATATATACATATATATTCTCAATTTGTGGGTAGTCTCAGAGTAGATATAATATAAAACTAAGTTGTTTAATAAAAAATGAGAAAATTTATATTAATGGCTTTACCAAAGAGAAATAAAAATATGAACCTTCTCATTGGTGAATTTGGGAGATCTTCAGAATTTTGTTTGAATGAACTTTACAGTGGAAAAAGAACGTGACATAATATGAATACCTGTAAATGAATACCTGTGGACAGGAAACTGGAAAACATTTTAACTGATATGTAAAATTTCTAAGCATTTTGTATTCAAATGAATGCATCACCACTCAATCATTTGCCAGATTTATATGCTTCAATTCAAGTCTATGGATTCATCTTGCTGCCTATTATTAATACTTTTAATTAGTCAAAATGAATTAATCCTAATTTGATATATGCACTCAACAAATTGATCATCTTGGGAAAAAATTTCATTATCATTGTGGAATTTTTCTTCATAATGTTCTATATGCAAGGACTACATTTGCAGTATTTTTGAAAATGACCATATCTGAATCAGGAAATTCCCAGTAAATATATCAGGATCTATTAAGCTATTGACTCTCATTTTTCTGGTCCACTGTTATATGTGGTGAGGTTTCTAATGCATTCAAATCCAGTCCTAAGGCACCAGTCAAAGGCAGATAATGTCAATGAGGCCTGCTAAGGTTACTTGAAAGGTATTAATCAGACGCAGTAGTCACCAAAATTTTACTTTGAAGCATCGCGTTTATATCTATAAAATCTACAAACTATGTTTGATCTAGGTGATACTGAGAATGTATACACCTTTTAAAATGCCTCAGAACCAAGGAAGACTCTATTTATAAATATGGCACACATAAAGGAGAGAAAAAACAACCCATCATGGAGAATGAAAAATATTGGCCTTTACAACGCCTTATTGGTTTTTATATCATACAGACATTAGAAAGAAAGAAAGAAAGACAGACAGACCGAAAGAAAGAAAGAAAGAAAGAAAGAAAGAAAGAAAGAAAGAAAGAAAGAAAGAAAGAAAGAAAGAAAGATGCCTGAAGAAAAAAATGAAAGCCTATAGCAGTGTTCTCCCTTTTTCTCCATAAAAAATAGTAGGTTCTGAAAGCAGTATCCAGTTGTGACAGGGGACAGAATACTGATGCCTTTCATTCCCTGTGGTTGAGTATATTATTTGAACTTCTTACTGCACATCCCGGGAGAGAGTTATTTCTTGCTAGCTTTATTCCTTTAGCTGAATCCTGAGAACATTGCTTACTTTGCTCCTCCATGAGAGTGCTCTAGCTATTTTCTGAAGAGATTACCCTCAATGGCTAGGGCAAAGTGATTGGCAAAAGGTAAGCTTATAGCCAACTGCAGAGCAAAGATGGAAAAACAATCTAACATCTTTAAAATGGGTAAATGAGTTCCCTGACATAGACCTTTATTGTTTCAAAATCCCAGGGTATATTACCCCCACTTGATTAGCCAGCCCAGGTCCTGGAAAATGCTAGCTTATGTCTTATTTAGATTTCCACCATGCATGATTTACATACTGCTTTTCAGCACTTGATCCCCATGTGTCAGAATTATGGAGGCTCTGGGACTGGAAAACACTTTGGAGTCTTTCTCATATTTATCTGTTTTGTAGCAATACTCTTTCAAGCAGACCATCTCTGTCTTTTTTTCCTGAGTATCTCTGGGAATTTGATCAAGCTAATTACCAGTGCATGTCCTCATTCTAAGAGCGTAACCGTTTTGTAGCAAGTGCTTTTAGGGACTACAATACATAAATCAAGTTGTGCTTCACAGATCAGATAGGACTTCCTTATATCTTTTCTTCTCTTTCCATGGCCAAGAAATACAGCTGCCATGATGCTATCTCAAGTCAGGGGGAGGTTGGAACATGAGGACTCTGGCTTCTTCTCTTTGCCCTCTAGTTGTTTGTTGTTGTTGTTGTTTGTTTGTTTCTATCTACCCCTACCTCAGCCTACTACTGAAATTAATATGCAGTTGCATGGCAAATGAATAATGCATACTTGGATGACAGAATGTTAATACTCACCATTCTATAATTATTATGCACTTTCTGAATGACAAGGGTACAATGCAGCCATAGTTCTGGAGAAGTCAGATAAGGAGGGGAAAGAAAAAAGCATAATAAACTGAAAATCACAGTCCCAAATTGCAAATCGTAAAGCACATGCTTCGTAACGTTCCAGTGGAAGCGTTTCTCAGCCTTGGAAACCATAAAAACAATGATTTCTTCTGATACAAGCAAGAAATTATAACATTCTTAGTAAAGGTCAAGATATGGATACCAACATTTCTTCCAAGAAATGTTCATTTCTGCTTCCATTCCAAGTGTGTGTGTGTGTGTGTGTGTGTGTGTGTATATACCACCACCTCTATTAATTTCCTTTGTTAAAACTCCAAATTATCTTCTAACATTAGGCAATATACATATGTACATAAATATAATTAATGTTAAATTTGCAGATACACATACATTTGCATACATTTTAAATCATAAAGTACATTTAGGCTCTACTTCAAGAAACAGAAAAAAAACTGACATAGATAACACACTCAAAATCTGTACTTAGGTTTTATATGATGTTCATAATAAAGTTGTTAGAAGCTGCATTCAGTCTGCTACAAAGGATGTTCTATTATATGGAAAATGGAACTCAAAGAAAGATTTCAGAAGAAATCATTCCAGAATTCTCAGTTTCTGATAACTTCAATTCATTACTAGTTCAAACAGACTATTAGAGGAATGCTATTGGAAAATATATGATGAATTAACGCATAGTTATAATTTATTCAACACCAAATATATCCTTTCTCCCCATGTTTGCTTTTGGTGTGTTTAGAATTTTCTTTTATCATAGCGTTTAGTTTGATAGATTAAACAATAAAGGAAAAGAATACAAACTAGGATATGTATTAATTTGGGGGATGATTGGGAAATTAGGAATCATCTCAGAAATTATAAAAGCAAATTAGATATTTTATTAGTAAAATGAAAAGCCAGAATCTTAAATAAAATTACAGAATGACTTTTTTTGCACTCTTAGCACCTGTCCATGATTTTTTACAACTGTTCTAGAAATACACAAGTGCATAACTGGTTATATCAGACTTCTTTGTTTATCATGGATTTGTTGTTCTATTCTTATAAATGAGTTCTGAGCTCAGAAGTGATTCAATGAATATCTACTATGTATCATGATATGACTTTCATTGGTGTACCAAATGTAACCCTAGTAACCCTTATAGCTAATTCCATACTTATAAGTAAATATGGATGGCTATATAATTTTGGAGTACAATATCATGTAGTACAGTTTAGTATAGTAACATCACACACTTTGATGAGACTATTTTTCCTGAAAATACTCAGGGATGATGAATAGACACATGGGAGGGAGAACTATTTTGTTCTTGAGAAGTAAGGAACACATTATAATGTAATTTTATTTGAGCTTCTCTTTTCTTACCAATAAAATTAATGTGTTCACTTGTTAATTTCTGAGAGAATGCCTGTTATCATCAATATCTTGCAAATTATTAACCTGTATGTAATTAATTCTGTATTTTATATTTTATCATCTAAAGCTTTGAAATAAACTCTACAGGAAAAAAGAGAGAAAAGCACTCTTCATTTTACAAGAAAAGCTAAAGGGAGGAAAAGACATAGTACCAGGTGAAATGGAACCTTTTGACCCTAATCTAGTTGGCAATGATGTATCAAGTCATATGTTTGAGGTGTAATTCTAATTGTTTAAGATAAAGAGATAAAAAGACAGTCCTATACTCATAAAATGCATGATCAATTAAAAGGCAGGTAGTCCAATCAGTACACTGTAGCAAATTTATATCAACATCACAAGGGAAAGCAAGGAAAATGACTATAAGTAGAGACGGGAGAAAGTGTTACAGAAACAATGATATGTATGTGGTATCTGAAAGAATGAATGTAAGTTAATTAAGTTGATAAAAGTTAAAGTAACAAGTTCAACAGGAAATGTACTCATTACCTTACTTAGGTAACTGTAACCCCTATGTACATCACCTTGACAATAGAATTAAAATTTAAATTAATAAAATTAAGACTAGAACAGACACAATCTGTAGTAACAATTTGAAATATTTAATCAATTTAAAAGCATTTATAATGAGGAAAGAAGGGCATACGTTGAAGTATAAGACAGGGATAAAACATAAGCATAGAGGAGAAAGGTCTTGACTCTATCACTACATAGAAAACACATATCCTACATGCAGGAAACTACAACTACTGGTTTTTATGGATCCAGAGAGAGGATTCCTTGGTTCTACCTGCTTGATTCATTCTGTCAAGAGAATTGCTCACAAAATGAAAAGCATAAGAGGCTTCAGAAGAAACGATGAAATCTGTTTTTAATAAAGGAAATTCCTTTTATAGGCAAGAAATATGAATCTCAATTGCAAGTGCAGAGGTATGAAACCACACATGCTTTACTGAATGAATTACCACAAAAAACAAATGAATAAAAAATGATGACTCCATACCTTCTATTAAGAGGCTTTACAGACAGGAAGTATTTATGGTATGAGACACAACGGGCATTGTGAACGAGAGCACTGAAATTGCACTTTTATAAGCTGTTAGACATTTCCTACAATATGTCTATGGAAATCACTATTCAAGCCTGATGTGCTCTAAGACCTCCACTCAAGGCCTGAAATGATGAATAGACCTTTAGATTGGTGTTTAGGCTCAGATTTAAATGTCTCCCATAGGCCTAAGTGTTAAAACCTTGTTCCCAGCTTGGTGAAAAGAGATGTTGTGGTTCGACCTAGTTGGCAATCTTAGGTCATTGGGGACACATCCTCAAAGGAGACTGTGGGACTGTGGTCTAATGTCTTTTCTTGTAGCTTTTCATGAGGTGAACACAGCTGTGCTCCACTATGCCATCTCCACCATGATGAGTTGCCTTTCCCTCAGTCAAAGCAATGAGACCAGTTGGTCATGAACTAGAACTTTCAAATGATTAGTCAAACCCATTTCTTCTTTATGAACTGAGTTATCTCAGATGTTTGTTAAAGTAACAGTACAGTGGCTGGCTTTATTTCCTGAATATATCCATAATAAAGTCACAGTATGAAGGAAGGACAATAAGAGATTCATAATGATAACTAATTATAAACTAAAATTGGTATAACATTAGAAAAATGTTATTCAGAAGTTGTGTATTTTATTATTTCTGGATATTTCTATTCAATAATTTCATACAATGGTTGTTTTACTAAAAACAATTTGTTTTACAAAAACTGTGGGAACTGAAATCTCAGATATGAAGGACTTGTATATACAAAAAAGGAAATCTATGCCCCCAACAGAAAGAATGACACCACTCCATGTGTTAGGAAATGGAAAGACTTGGAAATAATTATATCAAATGAAGTAAGCCAAACCCAAAGAAACATAGACCATGGTTTCCCTTATTTGTGATAACTAGTACACATCTAGGATAATCTTCCCAGACAAGCAGAAATGTTCAAAAGCCATGTACATATGACCATATAAGATGATGCTTAGTGAAATGAACCCCAGGATAGGGACCCAAGAAGCTTTATCTTTGTTGCTGTTGTTTTTTTAATTTACTATGTGATTTTTTTGTTTCTTTTGTATGTTCTTCGTGCCCCGCCCCCATGGTATAACCACTGTTTTCACTGTATTTGTTTCTGGTGCCCTGCTTCTTGTATATACATTTTTCTAATTTGGGGAGGTGAAGGGAAATAACAAGAATACAGGTTGACCCACTGTAACAATGAGATGTACAAGACACTATGCTTAAAAATGAACTTTACAATTTAGATGGTGGGGGGTGAGGGTGGGGGAGTATAGTCGTGGAGGTGGGATAGAAGGGATGGTAGGGGAAAAACAAAAGAGGAGGCAACAATGCTTGATAAGACATGTACTCATTACCTTGCTCATGTAACTGTATCCCCTCTGTACAGTATTTCCACAATAAAAATTTATTAAAAGAAATGTACTCATTATCTTACTTATGTAACTCTAAGCCCTCTGACATCACCCTGGATGTGCAGAAGGAATACTCCAACAGAATTGTGCCTCACAACCAGGCCAAGCCAGAGAAGCAAAGAAAAATAAACACTAAGAAATATTCCTGATGTCAGGTTGACAATCTAATCCACCATCATAATGTCCTATATTTCAACATCCATACATGATGTATAGAAAAGAATATATACACTTATATGTTTATATGGACTTATAAATATGACATAAATATATACTTATTTTGTTTATATAATATATATAGAGAGAGGGAGACTTTGCTGCTGTTGGACTGTCTGCCATTTATAATGAAGAATCTTTTTATTATAGTAGCTAGTAAAATTCAAGATGTAGTCTTAAAATCCAAAGGGCAAAATCACAGACAAAAATAGTTTTTTATTCTTACTGTGAAATTGTGATTTTTTTAATGAGGACTAGGATGATGGTGGTAGGGAAAGTTAACTTACAGTGAAATTAAAAGAATTGGGATGGAAAAGTTCAAAGAACATTAACCAGAGAACTGGGTATGATATGGAAGGGATTACATTTGCGAGATGCATTTAAAGAAGAGTGTAAGTAAATCCATTGAGATTAAAATAAGAAGGAAGTTCTCAAGAAATGGAAGTTATAACATGAAATGTACAAACCTTGGTAAAAGAGGGTTCATTTGAATTCAGAAAATCACATAAAGTTCGAGATATTCAATAGGGATAAAAGTAGCAAACCACAAGGGAAAACATTGAGTATATTCTCATTAATATGATCCTATTCTGATGATTATTTTTCAAAAAGATTTCTTTCGCTTTAAAGGATGCCTTCAGACACTATCTCTGCACTGAGATTTGGTTAAATTCTGTGTATATATTACAAAGACTATATTGTCCACATCTTCTGCTAAAGAAGACGGGCTCCAAAAGACTCACCAGGGGAAAGGAACACTTCTCACATCCCAGTTTCTCAAAACTGTAGATGATTTTTACAATAAAAAGGGCCTCTACCTAGAAGCAATCTGATACATGAGGGAAGCTTTGTGTTCTGCCTAAGGTACTTCCAAGGGATGGAACAATCTGACACATGCTGATCTGATTTCAGAAATAGTTGTACTATTCAGTATCATTGAGCTTTTTCAGTGATTAGCACATATGAAATACAGTGATTTTGTGGGACAGCGTTGAGACAACTTATGCTTGAAAAGAAACCATGAATCAGGAATCATCAATTGGAAGTAGAAAGGAAGAAGGCATGATTTTTAGCAGTGTTATTTTAATAGTGAAGCAAGAAAGGAAGATTCACTGGCCTGGCAGTGGAGATTTTGAAGGCTGCTTTCAATCCCAGAAGAACCTCCTGGGCTCTGCTTCTGGAAAGTTTATACCTTGATGGTTCCCATAGAAATCCTTCTTCCTGTATGTTTGGTTGTGGTTGTATAATATTCCTATATTTTTGAACTCTAGATTACGTCTTTTTTTCATATATTTAAATGAGATTCAATATACACATTTCCTCAGATGTGAATACACACTCATTGCCTTCAAGAAGTTGTAAAGTTCATTGTGAAAATGTGAAAACAATGCTTTTTTGAAAAGAGTATGTTCCTTAGGAAACCCAAAATTTCTGTAGAGTGCCTTCTGCTAAAACAATTTTTGAATTCTGAGAAAACTGTGCTTTTAGAATTGGTTTGCACATATTTTATGTCTGGCTCATAATAGCCTTAATATCTAAATTCAAGCCTGTTACATTTTGTTATAAATTTTAGGGCTGAAGATTGCAATGGTGTTACAACATACAAGAAAACAACAATCACCCAGTTGGGCCTTGGTGGCTCATGTCTGTATTCCTACTTAGTCAGGAGACTGAGATCTGAAGATTATGGTTCAAAGTCAGCTTGAGCAGATGCATCTGAGACTCTTATCTCCAATTAACCAGCAAAATGCTGGAAGTGTGGTCATAGCTCAAGTGGTAGAGTACTAGCCTTAAGCTAAAAAGCCAAGCAAAAGCATGGAGCCTTGAGTTCAAGCGCTAGTAACCAACCCAACCAACCAAAGCAAATCAAAGAACAAAGGAATGAAGCACAAACAATCTTAACTTTTAAACAAACAGGACAATTAATTTTAAGGTCATTTGAGTAAGTTATTTAGATATCAAATCAGATAATTTTTTAGAGTACAGATAAATCTTGTTATCCACCTATATTTTCCCACCACAGTCAAAATTTACTATAATCATTCAGTGATCACAAAATCCTTTGTAGAGACAATTGTGGCAATTACTATGCCATCAATGCACATGTGGAATAGGAACCTTTAGACATAACTAGAGAAGTCAGAATGAGACACAGAAATGGCAAGAAGCCTATAACAACATCTATTATAGAAAACATGTCGAGCATATAAATGACCAATAATTCTTCAACTATATGTAAATTAGCTGATGTTCATTTAGAGTCCAAAATTATTCAATAGTACTGACAAAAACCATGGCAGAGTTTATATCTTGACTTGTTTTTATCAAAGAAAATTTATTGAGTTATACCTACTAACATGTATATATATTATGAATAAATCACTGGTCTGCAGAGGAAATATTCAAGTTTCCAAAGGATTCCTTATCAATTAAAAGAAGGAACTATTATATATAATATGAAAGCATGTGTGAGCACCAGTGGTTCATGCTTGTTATCCTAGCTACTTAGGAAGCTTGAAAACTATAGTTCGAAGCCAGGCCCAAGAAGACAAACCCCTGATACTCTTACCTCCAATTAACTACCAAAAAGTCAGAAGTGAAGCTGTTGCTGAAGTAGTAGAACAACATCCTTGAGGGAAAAACCTAAGACAACACCTAGGCCCTAAGTGTAAGCCACAGTATTGGCATGCACACACACACACACACACACACACACACACACACACACACACACACAACCACACAGATTCCTCCCAAACCCTTAAAATAATGAAAGATGGAAAATTTGTAAATTCAAAAATATTTTAAGTTCAAGACCAACATGACAGTGTTATGCATTTATATCATGTGATAATATCAGAGATTCATGGTAATTGAATGAAAACACAGGGTAGCAATATTGTCAACAAATTGCACAACTATTTTTCCTTATCTGTTTCTAAAACCTAGCTTGTAGATTCCTACTCTACTCTATCATCTAATTTTGGTGTCTTCAAATATGATAGATTAATTGATAAGAGGTAAAGGGACTGGTGTTGTAGTCAGAACAGTGAAAATTGGACACAACTCAATCCCTCCCATCTCCTCAGGGCCTATTATGATTGTGAGTATGTAATTGATACAAACGTCACCTATCATTTAAATTAGAAAAGAAATAAATTAAAAACTGCCAGTATAATGGGGCTTGGAAGGTGGCTCAGTGGTAGAGCGCTTGCCTTGCATGCATGAGGCCCTGGGTTCAATTCCTCAGCACCACATAAGCAGAAAAGAAAAAAAGCCAGAAGTGGTGCTGTGGCTCAAGTGGTAGAGAGCTAGCCTTGAGCTGAAGAGCTGAGGGACAGCGCCCAGGCCCAGAGGTCAGGCCCCAAGACCAGACCCCCCCCCAAAAAAAAGTGCCAGTATTCCATCTAATATGTTTTACAAAAAAGTTCTGAAGGAAAACAAATTCCTATTTTTGAACTATATATAATTAACAGCAACAATTTGATACGAGGAAGATGTTCAGTGATTTCACTGTGTCTAGTGATATAGTTTAAAAATAATTCTAGATCAATAAGGACATGAAATGCAATTAAATGGAAAACCTTGACATAGATCATTTAAAAAGTATTACAGGCTCACACCTGTAATACTAGCTACTTAGGAAGCTGAGATATGAGGATCAAGGTTTGAAGCCAGCTGGGCAGAGAAGTCTGTGAGATCTTGTCTCCCATAAACTACTCAGGAAAAGTCAGAAATGGTTCTGTGGCTTAAGTGGTAGAGTGTTAGCCTTGAGCAAAAAGGAGCTCATGGCAGCACCCAGCACCCAGGCCCCAAGTTCAAGCCTCAACACTGGCAAAAAAAGTTTTATTTCAAGGATAAAGTATGACAAATAATTGATTTGTAGGAGGAACACTAAATACCACTGAGTTTTGAAATAAATCCCAGTTAGGCTTGTCTCATGGAATCAGTGGCTAACATCACTTCATAATCAGGTTGTCTGATGAGACAGTGCTATGGGGTAAATAACACCAGACAGACCCCCATTAGCTTCAAGAGTACAGAGTAAAGCCACACTCCAATAGTCATTAATGGTCTTGGAGACAATGCATAGACCAATTAGATACCAAGCTACAGAGCTGGACTTCCCTGAGTAGGTTATTTTCTCTTCCTTGGGAAGCACTCCAGTAGGTCATGTTTACATGTGTTTCACAAGTGACAAGTGTGCGCATGGTCTACCTATTGTTACCAAGAAAGAATACTTCTAAGTTCTGATGATTGGAAACACTTTTGAAACTAGAGATATAATGCTGGGATTACCATTCTGACTGGTATCTGTCATAGAGAAAGCACTTTCTGATGAGTATGGAATCTAAACTAATGTGCGAGTTGAGATTTGCTAAAAGCTTCAACAATTTAGAGAGCAGGACTAATTAAGAAAACAGAAAACATGAGAATCACAAGCCAGCAAAAGCAATCTATAATTAATGTTGTTGTTAAACTGCTCCAAAGGAGCCAACAGAATACATCACACAGAATAAATAGGATTGGTCCATAAGATCCACAAAGCCCTTCTTGTCAAGCATTTCGGACTTTTCAAGGAACATTATTGGATATGGTATTTCTAGTTCTCCCTTGTGATCCAGGAGCAATTGCTCAGATTTTACTTCTATACTATTGCTACTGTTTTTTGAAAATCCCACAAAGAAGCTTTATGGTAGATCATTTAGTTTACTACCTATTTTGCTATTAAATAAATGTAAAAAATTCAATAAAAGGATGTTCATTCATAGTTTCATATTTCTGGTTTACATATCAATCCAGTGTGAATTTAGAAAATATGAATTTATTACTGAAGGCACCAAGCATACAGAAATTCTGGTTTTGGAAAATTAAGGGTACATTTCTAGAATACAGAGACTCAGTTGAGCAAGACCATGCCTGGGTTATTCCTAGCATCCTTTTATTAGTACTTCTAAAGCTGAGAAAAAAGAAAGTGAGCATACCTGAGACATCCTTTTGTTTCTGATGTTACTACCATTATTGATATGTAAATACCATGCACTATCAGTCTTTTAATCCAACCCCAAAATAACCCACAGTCATCCTTAAGGCTAACATCCTTTGCTTAAAACAGTGTAACAATTGCTCATAACTTATGCAAATTAGTTATATTTAAATTAATTTACATTCAGAAACATATTATGCAAATAACTTTGCATAATAATATCTAATGCAAATAAATATTTATATTATTTAGACAACAATTATAAGATTAAAATGGTTGAACACGATTAATTCAGGTAATGATTTCCAATTTTCAGTTGGCTTAATCCCAGATACATATTCCACAGATGCAGAGGGAAACTAAAAAGCTATATATCAAGGTACCACTTCATTGCCCTGTGATCTATCACATTTCAAATATAAAAGGATCAGTTCTGAGCATCGTTCTTTCACTTTCCATAAAACCTATGGTGACTTTGGTAACTCTTAGGATAATAGATTCTTATGGTACTCACGTCTATTACAATAATACATCATTTTATTTACCTGTAACTACCTCATTTGAGCTTTAACAGATGTACTGACAGTTATGACTTTCAGTGGGTTGTTGTGAGTGATTGACACAATCTGTGTCAATGATTTCAAAGTGTTTTTCTCTGTACATGTCTTTAAAAATAATACTGCATAATAAAATTTATTTCGTACTAGCTCCCTATTGCAGAAAATGACATATTTAAGTGGAACTATTCTTGTATATATACTTTTATAAGGAATGTGGAATGTTATACCTTCATTACAAAGAAAATTACACAGATGCACTAAAATTTCATCTTAGTATCTCAGTAGGTTGCATTGTTTAAAGGTTACCTTGCCCTTCAGGAATTCAAAAATAACTAGCCTTTCAAGGCTATGCATGCTTCTCTTAACATCACAATAAACCAAATCTTTCATAGAGTTTGCGACTGTACCATACATTAGCTTGATATATTCTCCATTTAACTTTTATTATTACTTCAATATATGTCACTTCCTATTGATAGTAATTCCATGTAGTTTTTCTTTCTTTTACTGCTTCTAGATAGCTTGTGGTTAACCAACCTTAGCAGAATATTAAATAAAGGGAGATCTAGATGTAGACCCATGCCTACATGGCTACACAACAATAGGAATGCAGATATGTGATGCTTGAACACAAGATAGAGAAAGAAGCTTTGTCTGGATTTTTCATATAACACAAAACTGTACCTGCAAAATTCCATTATTGAATGACAGTGTCTTCTAATTTTCATGCATAAACATGAGCAAAATAGTTTCTATGAGAAGGCAAAGAGACTTCACAGAAATTCAGTTCAGATAATGGTTTATAAAAAAATACAATATATAATCCATTCCATTTCAGATTTCTGCATTTATGATTTTTGCCTATTTTAAGAAAGAGCAGAGACTCAGGAAAACCACTTAACACTAATTTACATTAGTGAAACCTAAACCTTCATCCTATATATTGCCCTCTCCTACTTCTGAGAAAAGGTCACTGAATCTTTATAAGTAGATAGTCATATTAGAGGCACGTATTAAACATTTCATATAGCTTACTGACTCCAGTAAGCCTAGAAAAGTCTGGGAAATACTAAGTCCAAATAATAATTTATATATCTAATTAGAGGCAATTAGCTTCCTCTCTATAATGTTTTGTACTTCACTTTACATGTTTAATCATGTTTTATCAGATTGAAATGGGAAAAACTGCTCTCTTTCTCATAGTACAGTAGGAAGTTTAGATAGTGTAAATCTTGCTATCTTAGTTCAAGCTTCTTTATTTCTTAGAGTATACCTCAGTGATAATACAAGTGTGTATACAGTGATAATAATATGTGTGTGTTTATATGCTAGTTATAAATAAACAACCTATCAAAAGTCATCTTCTTTTGGCAGAGTTACATTAGATCAATATCCACTCATTTCCATGTCACAACAAACCTGTGAAAAGGATTGGATATGGTAAACAAAGAGTAAAAAGAGAAATAGAATGAGACTGTGAGAGGGAGGGGGGGAATATTGAGAGGGAGAGAGGGAGAGAGGGAGACAGAGACAGAGAAACAGAGAGAGACAGAGAGACAGAGAAGGAGAGTGGGAGAGTGGGAGAGAGCGAGCAAGCTGTGTTTGTTCAAAGAAAACCCCACCTTTGGGACTCAGGTTCTTCCCAAATACTCTGAATGTTGAAGCAGTCAGTAATCATGATAGAGTTATGTCCTACTTCAGAGCATAGCAAATCACATTGAAGTTGGATGCAGTAAAGTTTATGGCTGTAGTCGTTTTCAACTTGAATGTCTAGGTTTTCAGTCAAAGCAAAGCACATATATTTTTTGTAGCATACTTAAGGGTCAGTAAAGTAGAATTTTATGATAACTAGCATACACAAGGAAAAGCAGCATCATGGCTTCCACAGGTAATGACAATAGTAATAGAAGTGGTAATCATATCACTGGCTAGTATGTCCCTACAATATTGTTTCACTGCAAGTTATTGCCTTGTCAAATGTTCATAATGATTTTCTAAAATACAGATGATAGTTTGTGCAGGAAGAAACATGAGTCATGCATGGTTACTAACTTGGCATAACCAATTTATTGAAGGTGTGACAGAACATGAAATTTAGGTTACCTCAACCAAACCAATCAGATATTTGGCTGCCTCTTAACAGTGATGAGCATGTTTGTTATCTCAGGAGACAGAAATCTGCATTCATAGAGAAAAATCATACATTATATGATGATGCTAAAATTAATGTTAAAATAAATTATGCTGAAGTTATTTTTCTATTCTCCCTTAATTTCTGCAGAAAGTAATTAAGAAATTGCCAACATGTAGTAGGTAGGGGATAGATTAATAAAGTAAAGAAAGAAAGAGAATTATAACAGCGGTGAACAAAGTACTGGGCTGAAAATGGAACAGAAGAGAAAATTGAGGGTGGGTAGAGAAGAAAAACAAGATTTAGGTAGGTTGTAAAATGGGCAACAAATGGAAAAAGAAAACCTGAACCAGAATTCCAAAGAAAAGCACAGAATGGTAAGCAGCCTGGCACCAACCCTCAGAGGCCAGAGGTCAGTTTTATGTTATTTCTGAGTTTGGTTAGCAGGTAAAACCCTACCACTAAGTAATGTTAAACCCCAGCAAGTATAACAGCCAGGGTGGAGGGGTAGTGAGTTGAAGTAAATTTACTAGATAACAAAAACAAACAAAAATCTCAGTAAATAGAAAGTTATAATAAAGGTCACCGTAGAACGACTATATAGACAATTAAGAAAAACATTATAGAGAAACAAAGAAAGAACAAAAAGAGGAGTTGAGAGCTACAGAAAGCGGAAAGAGGGGAGGGAGAGAAGGGTAAAAGGAGGAAGAAAGGAAGGAAGGATGGAAGGAAGGAAAAAGGAAGGAAAGAAGAAAGGAAGGAAGGAGAAGAAGGAAAGAAAGAGGGAAGAAAGGAAATTAGTTGGGTTGTCTCATAATTGCCTTATAATAGTACAGTTGTACTTTGATAAACAAAGCACATAAAAATAATTCTGAACAAATATACCTGTTTTCTCTTAAAACTTTTCTGTATTCTCTTTAAAGACCTGTTTACTCTTCCTTGGTTTGAGAAGAAGAATGCCTTCCTTGTTTCTGACATTCAGAATTCTCAGCCAAAAGTATTTGCATATCAATACAAATCACAAACCCTGCTTTTGGCATACCAGTCATTTTTTAAAGTTGTACAAATATGGATGATTTACTGAAAAAAAAAGAAATCACAACAACTTTTGTCTTATTAAAATAAAATTACAGACTATCATTTCTTTGAACTCACCATTTTAGACTAAGCCTCTGAACTAGACCTTAACATACTGTTCTCTCTCCATATCCCTACCTTATCATGAAAAAGATTAATTGCATTTTATTTTTTTAGATTTTATACCTCTGGTTTCTAAATGTCTTCTTGTTGTTGTTGTTCATTGGGAAGGAAGGGATGGTAAGGGAAAAACAAAGGAGGAGGTAACAATGCTTGTTAGTAAATGTACTCATTACCTTGCTCATGTAACTGTAACCCCTTTGTACAGTATTTTTATAATAAAAAAGTATATAAAAAAGAAAACATTCTCTTCTGCTCAGCTCTATTTGATGGAATAAATTATTGCACAATTCTAGAATAAAAAATCAAAAACCAATCAAGATATTTAAACAAAATTGTTATATATTTTACTCTTAAAACAGTCTTAACAGCTTTACCATGATGTCTTAAACCAACCCACTAACCCGGGGCACACTGTTATAAAATATTTAGAATAGGACAGGGAATTTAATAGACTTATAAATTAATTTGGCCAGGAATACCAGATTTGTAGGTTAGGAAAGAATAGCCATTACTTCATCTGCCTCTTATTCTCTTCCTAATTAGACTTCATTACCTTTGTAAACCTTTACCAATTCTATTTTGTGCTACCATGCTTACTATCAATAATAAAGGGTAGAAAAGGCAAAGCTAACACAAATTTTCTGAAGAGGCAACAATCATGTTCACCAGAGCTCTCTCATCTTTGAATGTAGAGGGGGTGGCAGGAACTCAGGGATGACTTGCTTACTGTTTCTGATTGAACATTGTGGTTGTAGAGAGATTTAAGCTGAGTGATAATTCCTATACATTATCAGTGTACTACGTTTCAGTGTCAAAAACTTGGAAGGTACAGGGGCATTTAGGTTTTTCAGATTCTGACCAAATTAGACTTTTGTTGTTGCTGTTGTTGTTGTTCTGTGGAACAGCAGCAAGAATAAAAAGATTTTGCACATCACTGCTTAAGAGGAAAGAGAAACCATTAAATAAGGGGGTTCCTTGAGGACTATTTTAAAACAACCTGCAGTGTAAAAAGTATTTCTAGAAAAATAATGACAATTAGTCCATGTAATCAAAGAGTTATATTTGATGGATTTATCTGTTTCTTATGAGAACATTAAACACTTTAATTATGGAGTCACTTCTAAATGAATATGTATAAAATGGCTTGCTTTTTACTCCATAACCAGAAAAGACTTGTTCCAAAACATGTTCATAAATTACACATACAAGGATTACTTTGAAGTAAATGAGCAAAGAAGTTATATCTAATGTATTTGCTAAAGACAAGAAGAAAAGTTTGAACTAGTCATATTTTCTGTGCAAAACTGTATGGGTCATCTAAATTGTTCCCCCAAAGCCCTTTTATGTTCAAAGAAAGCAAGCAAAAGCAACTCATGTTTAATGAATGCACGGCATACATAGCATATTCATTTTAGAATTTAGACTTTGAAACTGACATTGTTTTTATATTGTTGTTCCTGGAGGGATAAACAGAGTATATTTATTTTCATTTTATCAGACATTTACAGCATGGTAGAGAAAGTGAACTGGATTGATGGTCATCAGGAGATCTTAATTTTGCCTCAACTTTATTCTTACATTGAAAATAAGCTGAATTTATTCAAGTTTGTTTCTTTACTTTGGGAAGTGAGTCATTTTTTTTTCAATTTCTGAACTAAGGTTTCCTAGGCTTTGGAGATATTACACAAATAAAGAGGTTTACACTTGCCTCAAACTTTTTAGCTCTTTTCTCTTCATGCAGTAATGCCCAATAGTTAAGAGTACAATCTCTGAAAAGAGAGAGCTGGGCTTTGATTCACAGCTTTCTCATTATTAGCTCTGCAGTCAGTAAACCTCGGAGAACAGTAGTATGGATCCGTAAAATGTTGGAAAGACTAAATGAGTTAATATTTGCAAATTTTTCTGGACTATCACAAGTCAATTATTATTAACCACACAATATTTTGTTTTGTAAAATGCTATGTCTTAACACTAATCCAAGTTATGACTAGGAGAAAATATAAAATAGCTATAAATTCTTTATGGCTGATGCTTAAGATAATTTGAGGAAACAACAGGTATAAATAATTTAGAGGTTAGTACATCCCTATTTTAATATAGGAGACTATGCCCAAACCATTAAAATTCCCAGACTTGAGCAGGTCCTTCCAATTCCTGCATATAACAAGAACTTTGCCTTTCCTTTTTCAAGTTAGCCTGATGTTGTTCAATGTTATTCTGTCTCCTCCAGGTGATGTACCACACTCCTACACCTCTCTCCATTAAAATTTTGCCTCTCTGTGTGCCTTAGAATGATGTCATTTCTATTGTTTCTCCTTAGAAGTTCTTATCAGATATCACAATTACATAATTAAAGCATACTTACCTGTTTAGTATTTTTATAAACCCATGAAACCTTTAATATCCATGCATATTTCCATTGTATTTAGTGTCTCCGCTTGGAAATATACAAAAAAAAGACCTCCTTTTAAAGAATCAAATCTGAAAAGACAGATTTAAAATTACTATTTTTTCCCAAAGGGGATAAATTTTCTTAAGGGTAAAAGGAACGATTCAGACATATGAAGCTGAAAGATGCTGATTTCCCTTCTCAATCTGTGGTTCTGTGAAAACCTTGAAGCACACAGATCCATGGTATTCATGAGGACAGGTGAGGGCACAGGGGTGGCAGAAGATATTTTTAACAAAGTCATCAAGGCACTCATGAGGATGGCATATTTTCCATGAACAAGCAGCATAACTTAGTTCTTTGCTCTAACGCCACACATAGCATAATGGAAATGACACATGCAGAATACTGATTCTCCCACGGGGAACTTACCAGAGAGCTAGGAGAAGATCACAGGCTCTGACAGCTGATTGGTGAATTAATTAGATGTTGAACTCTGTTAATGTTATTGTAAATTACATGTGGAGCGTGCACGGCGAGTCATAAAGCGATTCCAAGGATGTGAGGTGTCACACAACAGTAGGATAAAATTTAATCAGAGTCCATAGGGAGGCCCAATGCAAATAAGTTTACCATAGACCTGCTGAGATTAATCTTACTTACATCCCCTTTCTGAGGGGAAAATTTAGACTGGCTGGCAAAATTACTTAGCCTCCGAGTGAAAGGAATTGAACCTTGTTTTTATGAGTTTCTCTCAAGTTTTCTTGATGCCAGCTTGAAAAGTTCATGTTTATCAGCTTTTTATCCATCTCTAACGTTATTCCCTCCCCCCCCCATAATCCATCAAGTGTCAGAAGATTTTGGAGAGAGCGTAGAAATGATGGTTTTTCCAGCTTTGCTATGCCCACATCACTGTCATAAGTGCCTTCAAGGGATATTCTCTTATTGTTGGTGTCTTGCTAAACACAAACTCAGTATGAAACATAATGTATTTATTGATTGTGTGTTCTTGGGGAGTTTGTCAAATGTTTGTCACCGTGACAAATGCCTGAAACAATTTAAAGGAGAAAAGATTTATTTTGGGCTCATGGTTCCAGATGTTACCATCCATGGTCAGATGGCTTCCTGGCTTGGGGCCTGAAGTGAGGTGGAAGATTATGGCAGTGGTGGAATGTGATGGAGCACAGCTACTTGCCTCCTGGTAGCTGAGAATTCCAGGCATTCAGAGAGAGGAAAATACCCGGGACAATACAGGACAGTACAACCTTCAAGGACACCCCTGCCCTGCCACGCCGTCCCATGACCTATTTCCTCCAACCATGCCTTACCTGTTACAGTTTTCATCACCTCCAAAAACAGCCCTACCAGCTGAGGGCCAAGTCCTCCATACTAGAGAAGAGACGATAGGGGATAGTTCATATTCAAACCATAATGTTGGAAAAAATCACTTAATCTCCTGAGCCCTCATTTTCTTCATGAGGATATCTCATGGAGACAAGTCTAGTCACTCATTTCCTAGGGCTATGATGGGGATTAATTTCTTAAATATTATCCAGTGCTTACAAATAGTGCCTGGAATATGGCAGGAGTTATAGTGATTGTTAAATGTATGTTGACACAAAAATGTTTAGGGGAAAAAAGCAACAATAAAAAGGAAACAATAATGTTCACTTATTTCCAGCAAAACCAAGCACAATGTAAATATTTTGATCACTAATATTATGAATGACAAAATATGGACATTTCCTAGGAAAAACTCAGCCTTAACTGAGCTGAAGTGTAAAACAATATTAATCAAGTTTCATATGCCAAGGATTTACATGTGAGACTTCATTATAGATTTACTGATTTTCCCCTTTCTCCTTCCATAGCTTGGGGGATATGAAGATTAATATAGACCAGGAATTATATCTGTCAATCATATTCATCTCAAGCCTCTTTTCTGGAGGTGTAGTTCAATTGCAATTTGCTGTCAGACATATGCTGTGGGAATATTATGAAGCAAATACAACCCAGTGGAGAGCAATTCTTCCCCTGC
Organism: Dipodomys ordii; assembly: GCF_000151885.1. Classification (NCBI taxonomy): domain Eukaryota; kingdom Metazoa; phylum Chordata; class Mammalia; order Rodentia; family Heteromyidae; genus Dipodomys; species Dipodomys ordii. The sequence continues at coordinate 12,513,660 of NW_012267269.1, forward strand.
CTTCAGCAAAACCCTAGGAAGAGCCACAAAGAGAATTCTGAGTTTTAATCCATTTTCCCCTCAAATATCTATTCATAATACTTTAATTCTTTCAATAAAAATTTTAGTAAAAATTAGATGACTATAGAATGAACACACAAAGCATTTTTGAAGCCATTCTACATTTTATGTCCTTAACCTCCCTGTGTGCTGTTTGGTAAGGATAATTGCCCAGTCATAAAACAATCAAGTTTAATGCTCATGAAATGCTTAAGAACTATACACAAAAGAAGATAAGCACAAATATGGACTAACATTGCTGTTCCACCACTTGAAATAATAAACTGGTAAATATAAAGAGATTGGAAGTATTTACACCATTTATTGATAAAAAGTATAAATGGTATCAACAAGCACTATGTTGCAGTAGGTGAAAAGAATTTAAATATTTGTAATAAGAGAGTATATTGTGTTTTGTTTGATTCTTATAAGAATTTTGATGGCTAAGTTGTTTTTGGTGCCATTTTTTTATGTGAGAAAAAATGTATAACAGATAGGATATTGCTAGAGGTAATGATTGTACCTATGAAGAACCAGGGTGAGCTTATGATCAGGGGAATTCAGAACATTTGGACTCCATCTTCGGGTGGCAATATTGCTGTGTTTATTATTCATATCTACAAGAAACAATGATAGAAGAATACAAAGTTCTACTTTCTTATAAAACAGTTTTTTTTTGAGTTTAAAGGCTACTACAGAGAATGATGACAAACCAAAAGCCTTAGAGACTTTTATACTCACTCCTAATTTACATCCAGATTATACATTTTACTCCAATTATATTGGATGCCTTCAAGAAAAATAGAGGTCTCAGATAGCAGCCTCGGGAATAAACTGTTGGTTAGTTAACCATTTGGACAGAAAACCAAGAGAAGACAGTGTTAGAGGGAATGCTGCTGAGCTCTTCCAAATAGGAGCAGGCTGGCCTTTCAGTTTGAAAGGAAGAGAATAGAGCCTTGAGTGAATGTATAACTTCATTGCGTGGCTATTTCAAGGCCTTATTGAATCTCGTCACTATGATGATTGTCTTCTTTTCTTTGGGACTAGATTTTTTTCCTCCTCTTACAAAACCCTTTTAGCAAATATTGTACAGATAATATGGATATTAACCTTATTGTTATTCAAGTCTCAGCTTAAAATGTCATACTTATATAAAGCCTTTTCTGATAATATGATTAGAATTAGTGCCTCAGGCTTTCAAGTTGATTTACTTCCAAGTTCATACTTTTTGTTGCAGATTTTTTACCTTTTTATTACAAATCTCTATATCATATACTAGTCACTCAGGACAGAAAGATTTGTGACAAGAATATTTTTTCAATTTTGTCAATCATACATGCATGAGTGAGCTTAATCGGTACTCAGTAAAGACTCATTGAATAAATATGAGAACAAATTTGTATTTTATAAGATCAAGACAGGTAGTAGAAAAAAGAGACACATCTTGGGAACCTCTGATTTTATTTTTATTTTTGTTTAGTTTTAGTTCTGGTTATCAAAACTAGACAAGGGTTCTACCACTAAATTTATGATTGAGATAGTATCTCATTTTTTAGCCCCAATTGGCTTCAGTTTCATAGTCCTCCTGATTTTGCTTCTTGAGTGTTGAAATTACAGGCATAAGCCACCATATTTAGCTGGAATGTTCTTATTTTAATCCTGAAAATAGTTAACATTTATCAAGTGTATATTCCAATATATCAACATAATAAGCATGGAAGAGAAAGATGTGGCAACCTGACCAAATCTACATTAGAGTCAGGTAACAGGAATGAGAATCTATACTAGGACTAGTTTCATGGCAAAATGCTCACTTACCATGAGTGCTATTATATACTATTTACATGTTGAAAAAATATATATATACACACATATGGTTCTGGTACTCTCCATCCACCCACATGCAAGGAAATCTAGGATCTGATTTACTAGAACTGTAAGTTACAATAAGTGAATTGCCAGAAATCCTGTTGAATATAGTGCCCAGAAGTCAAAATGGCTACGATTTTTTTAATGGGGCAATGTTATGAAAGATGGACAAACCATGCCATGATCCACGGGTTTCTAGCATCTAAACAGAAATCAGTTGTAAGTTGATGACATCCATCCAAGCTGACCTTCGGTGGAAGCACTTTCTCTGAGTAAATGCAAAAATTTTAATAGTTTTGTTTAACTCAGTGGTAAAATTTCAACAGTATAGTTGAATAGAAATGATTCATCTCATTTGGGCCCTATTTGCTCAATACTGTATCCTACAATTACCTTGCCCATCAATACTGGCCAGTAGAAAATTTGATGTTTATCATCTATAACAAACTTTGTTTTGCGGGGGGCGTGGGGGAGGGTTCTGGTCGTGGGGCCTGAACTCTGGGCCAGGGCACTGTCCCTCTTCATCTCAAGGCTAGCGCTCTACCACTTGAGCCACAGCACCACCTCCAGCTTTTTTCTTTTTGCTTATGTGGTGCTGAGGAATCAAACCCAGGGCCTCAGGCATGCAAGGCAAGTGCTCTATCACTGAGCCACCTTCCCAGCCCCTATAACAAGCTTTAAACCACAAACAATTGGAATTCCTAATTAAGGGCACACACTTAGGTTTAAAAACGTATAATTTTGGAACATATGTGATGCTGAGACACCTAATCAGAACTTACATTTGAATGGGCTCCCAGTGTATGTATGTAGGGAAGAAAAAAGGGAATTTATATATATATATATATATATATATATATGTGTGTGTGTGTATATGTATATGTATATATATAAATTAATGTCAGGCAAAGTGCCAATGGCTCATGACTTTAAGTATAGCCACCCAGGAGGCTGGGATCTGAGGATCATGGTTGGAAGCCCCAAAAGAAAAGTCTGTGAGATTCTTATCTCCATTTAATCACCAAAAAGCCTAAGGTGCATCTGTGGCTCAAGTGATAGAGTACCAGTCTTGAGTGAAAAAGCCAAGCAAGCTCACAAGGTCCTGAGTTCAGGCCAAGTGCTTCCACAACCAACCAACCAACCAACCAAACAAGAAAAATGTCAGGAATGTCAACTGGAAAAACCTTTAATCTTTGGAATTTGATTACCAAGTCAACATCTTATTCCACTCATAACCACAGAACATTAAAAAATAGTAATAGGCCTGGTGCCAGTGGCTCACGCCTGTAATCCTAGCTACTCAGGAGGCTGAGATCTGAAGATCGTGATTCAAAGCCATCCTGGGCAGGAAAGTCTGTGAGACTCTTACCTCCAATAAACCACTAGAAAACCGGAAGTGGTGCTGTGGCTCAAGTGATAGAGTGCTTGCCTTGAGCTGAAGAGTGCAGGGACAGCACCCAAGCCCAGAGTTCAAGCCCCGAGACCCACCAAAAAAAAAAAAAAGAGAAAATAATAATAATGGACCCATAACACATTTCATGTTGTCAAATATAATCCTTAGATAACAAGACAATTGTTGGCCTCAATTCAAGAACATTACAATTTCAAAGCAAAAGCTTATGATGTTTGAGTTTAAATCATTCTTTCTCACCATCATTTGTTATAGAAGCCAAAATGACTTTTTGTAGTGCTTAGTAGTTTCATTGTCTGCTTTTTACAGATTCATAAATTAAGCCAGAGATCCCATGAGGACCAACGCAATGGCATAAAAGCAGTAAGTAAGGGTCCAAATGGCTGATGTGGGGCCTAGTATCACAACCCCTAAAACAACCTACTTTACTTTCAGCAGCTAGGTTGAATTTTCAGAGTTAGGAAAATTCCTTTTAGTGTATCTTATATCATAGATGAAGGAAAGCATACTAAATACTTGACTTCAAGTTTTTACCTTATTAGGAGATAGAATTAAAATAGAACTATGCATCATTTTATTTTCAAAATGCAATTCTTCAAATAAGTAAAAAAAAAAAAAAAAGAGACAAGAAAACAAAAGAATCACAAGTCATGGAGCATTGAATCACATGATCCGATGATGTCTATGCACCAACGCCACATCCCTGCACCAAAGACCACCATGGAGCTATGATGTCAAGGTGAAATGTGATTTGCTCTGACTATGCTTGCCTGGCTGAGCATATGGAGAGTTGCCTCCAAAGTTCTTATTCTCAACCCTTTATACAACACCTCATTTTTAAAAATTTTATTGTAAAGATGCTATACAGAGGGGTTACAGTCACATGAGTAAGTCAATGAGTTCACTACTTGTCAATCATTGTTACCTCTTCCCTTGCTGTTGTCCCACATTCCCTTCCCTCCCCCACCTCCCATACTCCTCCTCATACCCCCCGCCAAAGTTGTAAAGTTCACTTCTAATATACTGTTCTGTGGGCATAACTGCTGCAATGGGTCATCCTGTGTCCTTTTGTCAGTGTTTTGTTGTTCTCCTTCCCCTCCCCAGAGGTTAGACAAATGTATATACAGGATGCAAGGTTTCAAAATCAAGTATAGTGACAACAGGGGATATACCATAGGGGAAGAACATACAAAGGAAACAAAAAAACTCACCTAGTACATTTAAAACAACAACAAAGACATACCTCTTGTGTCCATATCTTCAGGTTGATTTCACTTAGCATCAACTTATATGATCATATGTACATAGTGTTTGAGCTTTTTAGCTCATCTGATAAAATTATCCTATACATACACTAATTATTGCAAATAAGGGAAATCATGGGGCCTAAATTTCTTTGGGATTGGCTTACTTCATTTAATATGATTTTTTTCCCAAGTCTTCTTTTCATTTCCTAACAAATGGAGTTGGTGTCATTTTTTCTGATGGAAGCAAAGAATCTATCGATCTCTCTATATATAATATTTTTTGATCCATTAATCTACTGAGGGGAATCTGGGTTGGTTCTATATCTTAGCTATGGTGAATAATGCTGTGATAGAAATAGTTGTGCTGGTAGTATGGCCATATTTGTCTTCATTTGGGTATATATCCAAGAGTAGGATTGCTGGATCATATGGGATATCTATGTAGAGTCTTTTCAGGAACCTTCATGGTGCTTCCCAGACTGGTTGAGCAAGTTTACACTCCCACCAACAATGCAGTAGGGTTCCCATTAGACCACATCTCCTCCAGCATCGGTTGTTATTAGAGGGAAAATAATATACAGACTTTTGTTGTTGTTGTTAGGCCCATTGGAAAAAGAAACGCATTTCCAATCATGGGTCATTATACACCCAACTCTTTTGGCCTCTCTTGGAGATACAGATATAAACTCTAACCTTCCTTTGTCTAATATCAGCTAAAATATTTACAGGGAGTTAAAATCACCTTGAACACTTATTTAATCTTTGCCATACAAAGCATAATCATTTGGAAGTTTTGAATTCTTTATCGCATCTTTGTGTGGCTTTTATGCCTAAATTTATCAAAGTCCTTCAACTTGTGGACTGAACTCAGAGTTTAGGCAATGCTATTTTATCCTGAGCACTTCTTATTATATGACTTATTTTTCTAGCCTCTCTCTTGTGAATTTTGAGTCGATGTTGACCTGGCACAGATGGAATGCTGCCATAATCGAAAAATAAACTAAAATATCCAAAATGCCCATTGTTCATCCTTCCTGTAACAGATCTGTCTTTTTTTAAGTTTATTTTTGTATTACCTTGAAGTACTATAGTTGCACAATGGGCTTTCCATTTAACAAGGTAATTTGTGAATACAATGTATCTCAATAATATTACACTTTTCTAAATCCTAGTATTTTTACATCATGTTCACAATGTTTCCAGCTTGTGTGTGTGTGTGTGTGCATATACATGCATGTGCATACCAGTCTTGGGGCTTGAACGTAGGGCTTTTCTTTCCCCAAGGCTAGTCATCTATAGCTTAAGGGACAGTTTTCACTACATATTTCAAGATAGCCTGAAACTTTCTAGAAATCAAGCTGTGATTATAGATATGCACAATAGATCCTGGATGGCATTAAAGTGTAGAAAATGTCTTTAAAAACTCTACCAATGGGTCTGGGAAGGTGGCTGAGTGGTAGAGCGCTTGTCTTGCATGCCTGAGGCCCTGAGTTCGATTCCTCAGCATCACATAAGCAAAAAGACAAAAGCTGGAAGTGGCGCTGTGGCTCAAGTGGTAGAGCACTAGCCTTGAGCTGAAGAGCTGAGGGACAGTGCCCAGGCCCAGAGTTCAGGCCCCACAACCGGACCAACTCCTCCCCCCCCCAAAAAAAAAAACTCTACCAACGATCTTGAGAAAATAAAGAACATTTTTTTCTTTAAAGAATAGAAAAAAGTGCAGGTCAAAAATTCAGTACTTGAGGTTGGAGCAGAATTAAAATTTTCCTTGTTATTTTAGATGAAGCTTGACTCTGTAATCAAAGGGAAATCCTTGTTTCTTGGGAGAAAAACTAGATGATGTTGGATCTACCCATTCATTCCCTTTCTGTTTTATGCTCTAAACTTTTATTAAAGTGGAACTCTCAATAAAGGAAAATTTGCATGTGGATTTGTGATTTTCAGAATCCATTCAAAAATAAAATGAAAAAGTTCATTTTCAAAAAACTTCTAAAAATTTAATAAAATGGTAATATGTAATTTACTATTAGCTGATTAAGAAAATATTCTCCTCTTTATTCTACCAAGGAATATCTGAATATGGTCAATATTCTTTGGGCTCACAATAAAAAACACAGTGTAGAACTTCACATAAATTCAAGCAGGAAAAATAAAGGTTAATTCATCAAGATTTCTTACACTCACTAAAGAGACTATGAAAGAGTAAAAAATCTTCAAAGAAGCAATTATACTTTAGTGTCTTCAAATCATTTTAAACTTCTCATATTTAAGTGCCATTAAATATTCTTTTTCATTGTAAGATGATAGACAGTTTTGTTCAGTGCAAATTATCAGTTTTCCCTAATTCTCTGCATATGACTGTCAATTCTCTATCATCTCATCCAAGTTCGCATAATGGACACGCTTGTAAAATGGGAGCAAGATGTCTTACTGTGCTGCTCAAGATTTAAATTTTATCAAGGGTGTCTTATGTTAAATGTGACCAATTCAGTGTAATTTGCATCGGATTCCTCCCCTATTACTTCTGGAAATCATTTCTTTTTTCTCGCTTACATCTGTAATTCTGTGTATGGGAAATATCAGTTTTCTCCTGATCCTCAAACTCCATCCCAGACTGATGTGCTATGTATGTGATATGTTCACCATTGAACCTGAGTAAAACATTTACATACATGTCCTCCCTTCTTTACTATCAGAGATATATGAGTCATGATGGAGACAGGTATATTTTCTTTCCAGAAAACTCATCTTTTCAAAAGAAAATTTTATGAGTGCCTTATTTTTTTTTATCTTGACTAAACCATTGCGTGATGCAGTCCTATGTGTTTCTGTTTAGTTGGATTGAACAAAACATTTCTTAACCTTTGTCTAGTTAAACCTGAACTTTCTGGGTAACCTTGTATTGAATATTCCTTTCTCTACAATTTTATGTATTAAGAAAAAAAAGCAAAGATTACATTTGAATTACTCTCAACAAGTGAAAATACAAAAACACATTTATACAGAACATACAAACAATTGTATGGCTGGTAATGTATCAGAAGCCCAGATGGAGAAGATAGAAAAATTGGTAAGTATTTCCAAGGAACAGAAAGTTACTCACTCCAGACAATTCACTGAGTGGCAAGGAGGGAAAATTGCATAGGAATAACTCAGCTCTTACTTTAAGTTTACAGTAATACACATCCATCATGTTCTATTTGATCACTATGTGATTTGCAAGTAATATGAAGATACAGCCTTTGTCTTCTTCTATTAGGAAGATGGAAAAATGATCCATAAAGGACCAAAATGTTATTATACAAACACAGACCATACATACACTTCTGAAATCCACCTCCTATGATATATACAATTATTTTTTTAGCAGAAAAACACATATGGGCTCTATAGATTGCCCATATATCAAGAACTTCCCCCAAGTTATTTTGGGGCTCAAAATGTAGAGAAACTAAAAAGGATGATCAAATAAAAAAAATTACCTGCTAGCTTACAAGACACAAAGTAAGCTTTAAGACACAAAACAACATTTCATTTCATTCTAGAAATGCTATTAAAATATATGTAGCATTTACCTCATATGATTAACAATCCACTGGACATCTTAGACGCCTCAGCAAGTCATGATGCTGGCTTCCCATGCACTCTTCAACTCCTATTTAAAAGAGGTAATAAGTAATATTCTGAGTAAGATGTGCTTTATGATTGACAATCACTCCATTCTCCTATTCCTAGTCTGGTGCCAGTGGCTCATGCCTTTAATTCTAACTATTCAGGGAGCTAAGATTTTGAAGATCATGTTTTGAAACCAGCCTGGTCAGAAAGGTTTAAGAGACTCCACTTTACAAGCAAAAATGCTGCACTGGTGGTGTGATGCAAGTGGTAGAAATCCAACCTAGAGAGAACTCAACCTCTGAGTTCAAGCCCTGAAGGAACATGAAAACAAATTTGCTCCATATGTACTGCTGTGATCATGACTTCTGTTAAATGTATAACACAGCACTGAAAATGTGTCTGTCTAGGACTTTCAAGAAGCCAAAACAGATGCCAGATTGTGAAACACTACAAAAAAGAACATCAAATCACTCAATTGAATGTACTGTTTCTGGAAAAGACTATTTTACTATGAAAAGAGAAGCATTTGTAATTAAAATATTTTAATTAGATATGCTACTATTCATAACACAGCATTGTGAGAACTAGAGAATAGTGGCTGCTTATTTAATTTTTATCATAGATTGATTTTAGAATTAAAAAACACATTCTATAGTTTATCTGAGAATAGATGGAAGAACATGATAATCATCCATTTGACAAGGTGAATTCCAGGACATCAGTTTATCAAACAGGTGAGTATCATTTCCCAGTTCTAGGAAATTTGTCATGGAAATTATGGGATGCAAATTGTTTGTAACTGCTAAAATTATGTTACATTTATATTCACGTGTAACATATTGAAAAGAATGTCAAGTTTTTAGCTAGAAAGCTACCGCTCTTGGGTTTAGCACAGTGGGACACTAGGCAGAAAAAACAATGAAATGTAAGGAAAGGCTGCATTGCATTTCATAAATTTCCGGGATTTTGCTGAGCTATATTATTATTCTAAGAATGGATTAACTCATTCCTTTCTTTTGTTGTTTGTTTGTTTTTGGTGGTGCTGGTGCTTCTGCTTGCTTGGCAGGTACTGCTATGTAAGCCACACTCCTGGTCATTTTTTTCTTTAGTTTTATTTTATTTTATTTATTTTTTGCATAGTGTCTCATTGTTCTGCTAGAGTCAGCATTATGCCAAGATCACCTATCTATGCACACTGCAAAGCTAGGATTACTGAAGCATGGTGCCACATTTGGCTTCTTTGTTTACATGAGGTACTATTAATTATTTTTCTCAGGTTGTCCACGAACTGAAATCCTCCTGATTTCTGCTTCCTGAATAGCTGTGGAACTATGACTTATCCCTGGTTATCTTCTACTTCCGAGTTCACATTTTTATGTACTTTGCCCATTTTATAATTTATGGATCTACACTCAACAAAAGTAAACGCTTAACAAAAATTCACTATGAAAAACACTGCATGAGGGAGTGTCATTATGCTTATCTCATTTCAAGTGTTCTTACCACATTCTGAAATAAATGCTTACAAGTAAAATGAGAGCCAATTCTAGATATCATCTAGATCATAAGATTATATTAAGTCTCTCTTAATAAGAGGATTTGAAGAAAAAGCAGAAATAGGTTATAATTGGATATATATCCAATATAAATATATCTAATATATAGTATATTATTGTAGATATTGTATATATATTATATATCGTATATATCAATATATTTATATCTATCTAGATATAGGTATAAAATATATCTATATCTGTCGATAATATATCTATATCTACATGATATAGATATACATGATATAGATGTATATATGTATGATATAGATATACATGATATATAGATATATATATAGATATATATATATGTATAATATAGATATACATGATATATAGATATATATCATGTAGATATAAATATATTGTAGACAGATATAGATATATTACATATAGATAATATAGATATATAAGAGATATTTATGTATATGAGATATATGTATATATGTATATCTTCTCTTCAGAGAGGAATATGACTTTACTGAGTGGTAACAAATTTCACCGCAAAGAATATGAGAACTGCAACTTTAATGTTTTTGTTTGTTTTGCTTTGCAGTACTGGGAATTGAACTAAGAGCCTCAAGGTTACTAGAGAAGTACTTGACCATGATGCTCCACTCTCAGTCCTTTTGCTTTTAGTTTGTTTTTTAGATAAGATCTCAGGCTTTTGCCTAGGCCGGTTTCAAACCTCCCAGGTAGCTGGGATTACAGTTATAAATCACTTACCATCAATATTTTAATTGAAATATATAGTTGGATGTAAGAAATCATGTGTGGAGTACCAAAATGGGGGTTTGATTACAATATTTTAGATATTAGAAAAATTTGTATTCATATGTAAAATGAAAATGTGTCCACATGCTTAGGGTTATCAATATACCTAATGAAAATCCTGAGAGCCAATATCATAGTCATGATTATGATACAGAGTTGAAGAGATAAAATAATGTTAAAGAGGTCAATAAAAAATTGCTATACCATAGGCTGGGAAAGTAGCTTAATTTTAGCATGTTTGTTTAGCATGCATAAGACCCTGAGTTAAATCAAATAAAGATAATAAATTCTTAGTTGATATAATTTGAACTGGATTCTAGTGGCTCAAAAACTATACCCTTGACTACTCAAAAGGCTGAGATAATAGGATCAAAGTTCACTGGAGGCCAGCTCAGGCAGACAAATCTACAGAACTCTTATCTCCAATTAACCAACAGATGATCAGACCAGGAGGTGTTTCTCAAGGGATAGAGCACTAGCGTTTAGCATAAAAAAAGCCAAGCAAGTATGTGAAGTCCTAAATTCAAGTCCCTGAACTGGAAAAAAAAATATGGTAACCCTAACTTTAGTATTTCTTTAAGCTACAACCAGTTCTGATTTAATCCTCGTTCAGCAATATAAATTGAGAAGTAGAGATATGCAAATAGGACCCATAAAATTGTAGTGATTTTTTTTTGATTCATTGGATAGTGAATGAACTAATCCACAAGGATAAACAATATTTTAAAGATACTCAAGCAGGAGTTATGCAGAGGACTTTAGAAACTAAAGAAAAATAAAACCATCTTCCCAGACCATCAATACTACTTGAAAATTTAAAAGGAAAAACATAACTTTACATTGTTGAGGTTTCTATGTACTCTATCTTCATGAATTATTCTTTCTCTCTCTTTCTCTCTCTCTCTCTTTCTCTCTCTCTCTCTCAATACATATAGCTCCCCTATGACCCAGCAATACCACTTCTGGGCATTTACCAAATGATCACAAACAAGGTGGTACTAAAGCACAACTATGTTTATTGCAGTATTATTCACCATAGCTAAGATATGGAACCAACCCAGATGCCCCTCAGTAGATGAATGGATCAGAACATGTGATTAGAACACATGTGATCAGAACACACACACACACACACACACACACACACACAAAGTCTATGCTTCCATAAGAAAGAATGACACTACCTCATTTGTTAGGAAATGGAAAGACTTGGAAAAAATCATATTGAGTGAAGTAAGTCAGGCCCAAAGAAACATAGGTCCCATGCTTTTCTTTATTTGCAATAATTAGTATATATCTAGGATATCTTAGCAGATGAGCAGAATAGCTCAATAGCTATTTATCTATTTATATATGACCATATAAGAAGATGCTAAGCAAAATGAACTCCAAGATGAATTATAGTCTTTATCTTCACAAATAGTTTAGAGAAAAAAAATTGAAAATCTCTGCTATAAATAAAAGGGTAGACTCTCTTTGTTACTCTTTTTCCACAAAATGACCAAGTGATCCTTTTACTTTTTCAGGTTGGAAGCTAAAGAAATACTTTTTTCATAGGAAATATCTTCCATATCATTCAAAAGGAAAGGATTGTCCTGATTTATTGGAATTTGTATGTGCAATCACAAACAATTAGTGTAGGCGATAAACACAGATAAAGTGTAGTGTTTATCTCAGTGAAATGCCCTGAGCAATACATATTTTACGTAATCCCATAAATTTACCACATTTTATGGTCTATAGCCTCACCTATGGAGCTGTACCCATATTTATGATCTACAGCCTCACCTACGGAGCTGTACCCATATTTGGAAAAGTTAGATTTTTTCCTAGTGATGGCCTGTCCTACTCCATGAAGACACAGTCCCCACATATTAGAAGACTGATGTTCCCTATGGTTATAGGCCCACTGTATCCTCTCCCACATGTTCACATTTTCCAATTTTTTTTTGTCACAGAATAAGAAGAGAAATAACAGAGCCACTGGGTGCCAAGATGTACCACTTAACTGCGCTAAAACATTATTTAATTTACCCATCATAAATTAAATCGTAGGTGATAAGCAGTGTTGTCCTACTTTAAAAATACAAGATAAAGCATAGAAAGACACACAATGATTTCTAAGCAACACATAACTTTGTGTAATTTAAAAACAGTGACTCCCAAGTATCAGGAGTGGATGGCTTTAGTCATGAAGCTAGTGAGAATAAATGTTAAATTGAATATAGTGGTGCTTAATATAGTTGAAACCTGTAATCAGTGCAGTAGACCAAAACTAGACAATCTGAATGTTATTCTCAACATTTTATCGTGATTCAATAAGAGTGCATTTCTGAATACATGATCTCCTTTTCTTTTGGTTTGTTGTTTTGACCCTGTCTTGACAGGATAGCAATAAAATTGCAGTGCAAGTCTATTTTCTTAATTATTGACAAACTAGAAAATATATAAAAATCTATTTTGATCAAGATATAGTTTGCATAAAATGAATTGATTTAATTGATATATGAATTATTGATATTGTAGAAATGAATTTTTCTCTAAAAGCATGATTTTATTTTTCATTGACACATGATTAATATATGTATTCATGGGGCACAGTGTGACAATTCAATACATGCATGCCGGATTAATTATCAGGAAAGTTACTATTCCTATAAATTTATAACTAAAACCAATCATATTTCTGCAAGCATATTTATTCAATGTTAGTTTGGTTATGAGGATAGTTAAAAAGGAATATACCATACATTTAATCTTAATTCCAATATAACAAATGAGCTATATAATTCTTAGCAGAATGTCATAAAATGGGTAAGTTAATACTATGGATAAAACTACATATTTTTACAATTTTTATATAGCAATTCAGTTATAATCGTCACTACAACAATAGAGAGAAGATAGGGAAGAAAGAAAAAAATCACTGGGTGGTTTAAAGTCTTCTGCTCAGTAGAACTTTTATATATTAACGGCAAATATTTCCCAAGCTAAAAATAAAAGCACAAAGACAGTAGGACTTGATTGAATCTCACAATGGATGCCACTTAAAAGGCATGTCTGCAAACCATACCAAAGGAGCTCTTCTACCTCTGCTAGGCCTAATCCTATTTTAGTATGAAAGGCACATTGCCAGCTTTTCAGTAGAGGAAAGCAGTAATAAAGGCAGACACTTTTGATTCCTCTTTAAGTTGCCTGGTTTTAAACTGCTTTGTTTGGTGACTCCCAGCAGAATGAGGAGGACTTTGCTCTGGATTGCTTTGGTGGCCGGCATTGCCTTTTGTTCTTGACTTTCTTAGTTGTGCACATGGTAAGGATATCAGTGTTTATATTTGCTTTCATCTGCCAAAAACCCAAGAGGAAAAGAAATGTACTGTTACTTTTTTTAAAAAAAATAGGTCAATCAATTTGCACCCTTTTATTCTGTTTAAACATTTTAAAAAGTTGTAATTCTACTAAGTTGTACATTTTTTTGCAAGTAGATCAAATATTCTATTTGCTCTTAAAATTACTTTTTTTTGCAAACTATATTTCCTTAAATTGTGCATATAGTATACATACAAATTCATTTATTCTTGAGGATATTTAAATACCATAACCACTTTCCATATGCCAGGCGTTTTTCTTTTTTAACTAAATAAATTTTTATTATTATTGTAAAGGTGATGTGCAGAGAGGTTACAGTTATAGCTCGGATAAAGGGTATATTTCTCTTATGTAACTATAACCCCTCTGTGCATCACTTTGACAAAAAGAGTGTAAATTTCTTTTTGAACAATGTCACCCCTCCCTTGCTTTCTTCCAGTTTTTATCTCCTGTCCCTACCCACAAATTTATAGCTCATTTTCACTATTCTAAATTCATCTATTATCTCTATCAACTTTCATATCAAAAGTTCTATTTTCATCTTCATTGAAAGCAAAGTGCTGCACGGTGCAATATTCAAGTAGGCACAGGGGGGTTTAATGAAGGGCTGGTCTCCAGAAAATAAATATATAAATATATTGTCTCTAGATGAAAAACAGTAGTGATGGCATTCTAATGACTGCTACACAAGCATGATCCTTAATCAACAAAGCCACAACAAATTAAAACATGATGTGTGGTAGAAACAATTTAGTAAGAATGAAGAGAACTGAAACTGTTGGAGGGAAGAAGCCATTACTACTCACTACACCTTCAGTGTCTATTACAATACTGAACACAGTTAAATAGTATCCAAGTTTATTTCTGTTGCTATATTAGTGAATACATAAATAAACTTTCATAAGTTTTGTTAGTTTTGCCAGTCTCACCTGGATATACTGGTTTCAGTCAAATTAAGACAAGTAAGCTTTTCTAGATTGGGTACACATTTTAATTGAATCAGCCCTCCTATTTCTCACCATAAATTACATCATTTAATACTCTCACACAGTACCTTAGCATTATTCATGTGTTGCAATCTTAACTGCATATGTATTGCATATATATAATAATTTAACACCTGTTCTAGCATACAGTCATTATTCCAATAGAAAATAAAAATCTCTACTCATTCTAATTTAGATAGAAAGATGGAAGACTTAAGAGAAAATATAATTCAAGAAAGTAATGTGGAGTGAATTTGATTAAAACATATGCATATTGTTAAGAATATCACAATAAACCGTTGTGCATACTTAAGTTACTCTAAAAATAATTTTGTAACAGAGACAGGCAGAAAAACTTAAAACCAGAACAATAAATACAAAAACCAGAAGCTTCAAAGGTCCTGCTGTATCTGGTCATAGTTAGCCTTCCTAGGTTACATCTGTGTTGTAAACTTCACTCTATTTCTGAGTTCTTACTTGGGCTGTCATTTTTGCTAAAACAATCTTTTGCATTCTCTGCTTATTTATTTTTAGCTCTCTTCAGATTTCTGTTTTAATGTCGCTTACAAATGTGAACCTCATTCCAAATGGGAGTCCCTTTCAAAATATTACTGTGGATTCCTGATATTTTCTTCCTTGTCATTAATCAGAATAATGTCCTAGTTTTGAAGAAAAGTTTACTGTAAATATAGATTTACCTCTCTGAACTGTAAAGCATCATTTGCTAGGTTGCATAGTATGGGGAAGTGGTTTGTTCTTGCTCTACTCCAGTCTCTTTATTTATAAAGTAAGATACAAAAGCATCTACCTAGAATGATGATATGGGAAGTAAGTGAATTAGTAAGAAGCAAGCACACACATAATTGTGTACAATATATTTGTACAATAAATGTGACAATCATTTTATGGAATTATGTTTATCTGAATATGATTTTATACATGCTTGCCTTTGTCATAAACATGCCAACTCAATGTGACCCAGAATAAGGTCTCAGTGATATAATCACTGCAAAGTGTTCTTAAGATAAGCTCAGTAAATATTTTCAAAGTAAATTAGTAGACTGAATTAATGAATCTTAACTTATAGAAGAAATATTTTCAAAAGAGAATTTAATATGAGCTGGGAAGGTGGCTCAGTGGTGGAGTGCTTGTCTCACATGCATGAGGCCCTGGGTTCAATTCCTCAGCACCACATAAGCAGAAAAAGCCGGAAGTGATGCTGTGGCTCAAGCCTTGAGCTGAAGAGTTGAGGGACAGTGACCAGGAAGAGAGAGAGAGAGAGAAAGAGAGAGACAGAGAGAGAGAGAGATAGATAGAGAGAGAGAGAAGGAGAGAGAGAGAGAGAGAGAGAGAGATCAATTATGGTAGCAATGGGATAACGCATTTTTAAGAAAGGTTCTTGAATTTTTCCCATAGAGCCTTGACCAGTATCCTGTTTACAATTCCGAATACAATTTTTCCTTCCAAGTTTTCCACAAGACAAGCCTCACATGATGTAATTGACAGTAATATGGTAGTAACAGTTTTCAAAGAAGTAAGTAGATATGAGTAAGAAAAAACAAACGAGCATGCCTGCATTAAGGATGAATGTTTATGATGGCAGTATTCCATATACAAGTATGTATGAAAACAGAATAATAAAAACTGGTAACAATTCTTTAAAAAATCGTGGATGGGGCTAATAAAAGGTGATGAAGTAAACTTGATAAAAGTCCATTATATGCATTCATAGAACCTTATAAGAAAACCCTTTTGCACAACTAATTATACCATGAATATCACATGTAAAATATAAGTACTCATGTCACCTCGTAGAAGAAACTTACTAGATTCTGGTTTAAGAGGAAATGTAACAGACAAATCAGACTGAACTCAGCTTTCTTACCATCAGAGTCACTTAGGAAAAATAATTCTTTTACCTTTATGAGATAGAAAGTCATTATATTAAAGTGAAAAATTATGTTGTAAAATAGGTATTCGTTTATGCCAAATCAAAGGCAGTAGGTTCCCGTTGAACTTGTAATCTTCCTGGCTGTGTTTTCTTTGAGTGCTCCCTAGAACTCTTTGAAGAGAAATTAATCTTCATATTGATTTATATTCTAAGTTAAAGATCTCAAAAGATGATCTCCAGATACAATGAAACTTCTCTCAGCTAGTTTTTTTAGTTTTATTTTAATGTGCACATGTGTGTGTGTGTAGGTAGGTATATAAGCCTAGACATACGTATTTCCTTATCCATTCCATGAATTCCATTATGAGTACTTATAGTATGACTTGCAAGGTCCAGTGTATGAAAAGTCACACCTGTATTCCAGGACATATAAAGAATTGAGTGTGTGTGTGTGACTACATGACCAAGTAATTTCTAAATTGTACATAGGTGATATGCAAGTGAATGTGTGTGGGTATGTGTGTGCGTGTGTGCACGCATGAATGACAAAGAATGAGAAGATAGAGAGAGATGGAGACAGGCACAGAATTAATAATCAAAAACTGTAGTGGTATAAAACTGGCAGTTTTATAATAGCTTAATTTTCTTGTATCTGCCATTTGGTTGTACTGTGTGGGGCTGAAATTGGGGAAATTAATCAGGCTCTAAGATCTGGTAATTGGATTCACACATAAAGGTCCCCAAGCCTAACATCTTTTTGGTATAATTGATGGGAGACACTCTCAGTACAATGTAAGTCTTGGTGCTAAGTGTAATATAATGCAAATGCTTGACCAGATGAGTTTGCAAGAGCAATATCCATTTTTCAAAATTAAACAACTGGCATTCTACATACCCAAAGGCTCTGGCACTGTACATATTATTGATTAAACTGACATTTTAAAATTACTATAGTGCAAAAGAGCTCGTTAAAATAGAAAACTTTTTTTTTTTGCTTTTAATAGCTCAAAATTGGCCAGAACACTACATGAACAAATGTTTGACTAAAACACCGGGTGGAAATTTTATATCAATATTCAAAGGCCCTCAGGTAAGATTTCATTTCTCTAGACTATTTTCAAGCTACATAGATATAGAAACAGCAAACAAAGACTTGCCCTTTGGTTTTGGACTATGCTTATTTTTAATTTTGTAATTAATAATCAGGTTTTTACCTAGTCCTTCAGTTTACTACTGTCTTACAGACAATAGGAGACTTCTGAGTACAATATCACACCTACTTAACATTTTTTTCTGAAAATGAGTTTGCTGACATATTGTTTCCCTGGCTTATCCTACACAAAATTAAAATGTAATAACCATTTATCATGAAAAGAGTATCATATCATATACCATGCCTGGCACTGGTGGTTCATACCTAGCTACTCAGGAGGCTCAAATCTAAGGTTCACAGTTCAAAACCACCCAAGGCACAAAAGTCTATGAGATAGATCTCATTTAACCAGCCAAAAGCCAGATTGAGGGGTAGCTCAAGTGATAGAGTTCCAGCCTTGAATGGAAAGCCTAGTGAGAATTCAAGGTCCTGAATTCAAGGCCGATTACTGGCACACGAACAACCAAGTTCTTGAATATGGTATTTCCTTTATAAGATACACACTAAGCGATTTAGGAACAAACGTAGCATTTCATTTAGAGCATTACTCTAAGAAGATTGACTTCACATTAATATTCAGTTTTATGTTTGTATTTTCAACTATACACAATTAAAATTGTTACGTCAAGTGAAATCCGTTGGTCCTTCTTAAAATGCCAACAGTAGAGACCCCGAAAAACAAGGCTTATCATACATATTGTGCTGCAGGCTCTGTTGTATATGTCTCCTGAGAAAGTGAATGAGAGAGAAAGGAAGAGAGGGTGAAAAAGAAAGATAAGGAGAAGAGATGAGGAGGAGAGGATGGTGATGCAGAAGAGGGAGACAGAGGAGTTGTCCCAGTCAGCTGCATTCTCTAATTGTTCTAGTAAATGTTAACTTGTACTTTCTTCACCTATAATATTCGTTTTTAAAGCTTTATTGAGATGTAATTGATATTTTAATAAAGTACACATTCTCAAAATATATACTTTGGTTAATTTTTTAAAATCTTAAATCATTTTACGTACACAGTTCAGTAGTGTTAAGCAGATTCCCATTGTTGTGCAACCAATCTCTAGAACTTTCTCAGTTTGCAGCACTAAGGCTCTCCTCATTTACAACTTCTAGCTGTTCCCACTGTCTGCCCATGGCATCCTCCTCCCTACAGCCTTGGCTATGCTAGGCGCCATGTCTACCAGAAATCTGAAATACTATATTGTCTATGACGGGCCTTCACTCAATACCATGTACTCAAGGCCCATTGTGGTGGCTTCAGACAAGATTTCCTTTCCTTTTATGACTGAATAATCTTTTCTTAAAATATTTCTATGGTGATTATAGAGGTAATGTATAGAGGGGTTACAGTTACATAAGTCAGGTAAAGAGTACATTTCTTTTTGGACACTGTCATCCCTTCCCTGGCTTTGCCTTATATAGTTCATTTTCCACGTAGTGTCCAACAAGTACCACACTGCATTTGTTCATCCTTTGTCTCACCATTTTTGTGTCTCCTCTTACCATCTGAACGACAAAGGAAAAGACAACAAAACAACAACTAATACATTCATTTCATAATGTTCATTTCATAAAATATTATTTTATATGAACATATGCACATAGCTATTGATCCTTTATGATCCACTCCTATGAATATCCTTTGGTCTCACTGTGTGACTGTGTAAAGACCTTTATAGTTAATCATGTCCCACTATATTTTTGTTTTTTATCATCCAATGTGTTGACTTGTAGATTTGTAAGGCATAGTCTAGTTACCACAAATGAGGGAAACTCTGCAACTTACATTTCTTGGGGTTTGGCTTACTTTGCTTAATATAATTTTTCCAAGTCTTTCTATTTTCTTCATGCTCAGTCTTTCAGATTATTCTTTTATGTTCTCTGCACATAGATAATCAATAAATTCAATGTAAGTCCAATGTAAACTACTGTTTATGGGAATGAATTCAGATTTGTGGAAATCTTTTCATTTGTTTTGTTTTATTGAAAATACACAATGACTCAATAATTAATGTTAATTCTATGTTTCCTTTTCCTTTTGTTTCCATCATGACATCACATTCCTTCCCTCTCTCCCTCCCTACCTCCCTCCTTCCCTCCTTCCCTACCTCCCTCCTTCCCTTCTTCCCTCCTTCCCTCCTTCCTTCTTTCCTTCCTTCCTGCCTTCCTTCTTTCCTTCCTTCCTTCCTTCCTTCCTTCCTTCCTTCCTTCCCTCCTTCCTTCTTCCATTAGCTCTTTCTTTTTGAGTAGTACTGGGCCTTGAACTGCCCTCAGCCCTGTTAACTGTACTTCTTTCTATTTCCTAAAACAAAATCATACAGTGATGTAATTTGGTAGTAGTAATAGATTATAACTAAGCCCTCTATGAAAAGTTTTACATCTTCCATGTTAGCTATCAATGTGAGCTCAGTGAACGGGGCAGAGGAGGAAGTACCCAGGGAATAAAGAATGTGAAAATTATAAATTGTTTGGACAACTTTGCATAAACTTTCTAGAATTTGAACCAAACATTTTTCCTTTAACGGTGTTAGAGGCTCACTCTCCCAGTTGTTACACATATGAAAAAACAATCAAACCTTCATATAGTGAGTTGCTACAGGCTATAACCACCCCACTGCTGTGAGGCTAAAATACATGAACTCTGGTAGGGGTAGATCCCCATTACATCACTCTAAGGATTCACTGTATGATCTGAACTCATTGTCTGCCTGATTTGGATTTGTCATGACAAAAGGAAGCACTTAGACGGAATGACTTCTCAGTCAAACAAGCACTGAGCCAAGAACAAGCTCAGAAGTTATCAAAACAAACCTTTGCAAGTTAGGAATAAATTAGTTTGCTTGGGCACAAACTGAATAATGTGCCTGTGTTTTGTCTAAACATAATCTATCCTATCCACCTCAGGCTTATTCTTGACCTAAAATCTCACGCTGTCAATGTGATCAGTTACCATACAGCTTTCAAGGGAAAAATATCACTGCTTCAGGTGATATGGTTTCACTGAAGGAACTTGCCTGAGGAAGGAGGCAGGTGTATCTGCCATTCAAAAGACTGAAAGGTATGTTCCTCACTTAAAAATGACCTGGTTAAACAATAAGAATTAATTATCACATAAATTTTATTATGAACATAACTAAGTAGAGGCAGTGAGATATAGCAACATATGTATAAACTACTAAGTCAGTAGAATAAAAAGGAAAATCTCTGAGTCACCTTCATGGTACTATACAGTTATCACTGAAACCATACTTTAGGTTCCATTTTTATTATTGTATAACTATCTGGGTCATATGTCACTATATATTTTCCCTGCCTTTTGTCTCTCCCTAGATCATTTTGATTTGTCCACAGGGGCAGATAGATAGGTAGATAGATAGATAGATAGACAGACAGACAGACAGACAGTCTGTCCCAGGGCAGTTCTCTCTCACAATCATCCATTGTTTTGTAAAACCATCATCCTTTGAAGGTAGGTGAAAACTGTGATTTGAGTCTACTGAGAAATACATAGTGAGGTGATAAAATGACCATTTCTCTGTCTGGTCAAAGATTTGTTCTAATTAATGGCCTTATCAAGAAAGCTCACCAGGAAGGGAAATGAAGTTCCTTTTTAGCAGATGTGAGCAACCTTTAAGAGCTGAGCAAATCAACAGAAACTTAGAACTGTGTACAGTTATCTCCAACAAGAAGCTCAGACCTTTACCCCTACGAGTGTTAAGAAAATGTATTGACCGCCAACTGAGTAAGCCCAGAAGTGTATCTTCCCCATTAAGAATGTCATCCATTGTGTCATCCATATTTTCTTGATCCATTCACCTACTGAGGGGCATCTGGGTTGGTTTCATATCTTAGCTATGGTAAATAATGCTGCAATAAACATAGTTGTGCTGGTAGCTTTAGTATAGTCTTGTTTGTGATCATTTGGGTAAATGCCCAAAAGTGGGATTGCTGGGTCATAGTTGAGCTCTATGTGGAGTCTTTTGAGGAACCTCCATACTACTTTCCAAAGTGGTTGAACAAATTTACACTCGCACCAATAATGCAGTAGAGTTCCCTTCTGGCCACATCTCCTCCAACATCTGTTGTTATTAGAGTTCTTGATTATAGCCAGATAAGATGATGTTAAGCAAAACCACCCTCAAGATAGAGACACAAGTGTTTTTTGTCTGTCTTGTTATTATCTCTAATATATTTATAATACACCATGTGATTTTTTTTGTTTCTTTGTATGTTCCTCCCCCATAGTATAGCCTCTGTTTTAACTGTATTTGATGTACGTGTCTTGTGTCTTGTATATATACTTCTCTAATTTGGGGATGGGAAGGGTAAAAACAAAATGCTTAAATAGGGATACAGGTTGACCCATTGTAACAATGAGATGCACAAGACACTATGTTGAAAAAAGAACTTTACAATTTAAGGGGGAGTGAGGGGGGAGAAAGAGGTGGGGAAGTGTAGTTGTGGAAGTAGGAGGGAAGGTATGGTAGGGGAAAAAACAAAGGAGGAGGTACCAATGCTTGATAGGAAATGTACTCATTACCTTGCTCATGTAACTGTAATCCTGATGTACAGTATTTTTACAATAAAAAACATATTTACAAAAAGAAAAAGAATGTCATCCAACCATTGCTTTGTAGTCTTAGGTAACCCTGACCAAAGGACACAGCGAGTGTGTGCCTCAATTACCTAATGACACAAATCATAAAATTTTGATGGAGGATGCTGTAAACACCTAAATATGTCATAGTTTGTTATTAGTGATAGGAACCAAAGACAATGCACATCAAGAGCACATCATTATCTGTGGCTAGTAGTATGCCATCTGCTCATAATTCAAGTTTGACTTTTTTCCCCCAAAAGCTTATTTTCCTCAGGAAATTATTTATCAACACAACATAGTGGTTTACCTCCAAAATATGACTTGGTTATTCTCATGACTTCATTGCTATCTATTCCTATTTCTCTGTGTTAGGCCTTCATCATTACCCATCACATACGCGTGCGTGCGCGCGCACACACACACACACACACACACACACACACACACACAATGTAGTAATCAGTTTGTAAAGAATATTATTTTTCTTTCAGGAATAGTAGGTCAAAATATTCAGTTATTTCAGCATTTAGCATCATCTTATATGGCCATATGTACATAGCTTTTGATCGTTTCTGCTTGTCCCAGACATAAAGGTTGACCCATTGTAACAATGAGATGTACAAGACACTATGTTGAAAACAAAATTTACAACTTTGTGGGGTGGAGAGAGGAGTTGGGGCAGGAAGGGATAGTAGGGGAAAAACAATGGAGGGGGTAAAAATGCTTGATAGGAAATGTACTCATTACCTTACTCATGTAACTGTAACCCCTCTGTACAGTATCTTTACAATACAAAATATATATTAATATACTCAAAGTTGTTTATAAAAAGACGTTTATGCAAGGCAAGGGCTCTACCAGTGAGCTACCTTCCCAGCCCCTAGGAACCTTACTACATTGTAGTTGGGAGTGTAAACTTGTTCAACCACTTTGGAAAGCAGTATGGAGGTTCCTCAAAAGACTCAACATAGAACTCCCCTATGACCCAGCAGTCCCACTCTTGGGCATTTGCCCAAATGATCACAAACAAGACCATACTAAAGCTACCAGCACAACTATGTTTATGGCAGCATTATTTACCATAGCTAAGATATGGAACCAAC
>NW_012267269.1:12537310-12571079 GCF_000151885.1 Dipodomys ordii
ATGAATGGATCAAGAAAATGTGGTATATATACACAATGGAATTCTATGCCTCCGTCAGAAAGAATGACATTTCCCCATTTGTTAGGAAATGGAAAGACTTGGAAAAATTATATTAAGTGACGTAAGCCAGGTCCAAAGAAACAAAGGTCCCATGCTTTCCCTTATTTGCAATAACTAGTATATATCTGAGACAAGCAGAAAAGGTCAGATAAGTTGATGTTAGGGAAATGAACGTAAGGTAAGTATTCAAATGTTTTTTTTTCTTTCATGTAATTGTTTCTAACATATTTATAAGATGATTTCTATGTTGCTTTGTATGTCCCTCTTCCATGGTATAAACCCTGCTTTTACTGTATTTGATATTGGTATAATTTGTGGAGGGAAAGGAAAAAAACAAATGGTTTAACTAGGGATACAGGTGGATCCATTGCAACAATGAGATGTAAAAGTCGTTATGTGGAAAAACGAACTTTACAACTTTGGTGGGGGGGGAGAGGAGGGGGGGAGTATAGGAAGGGAGGGGAAGGGGAAACAAAGGAGGCAACAATGCTTGATAAGAAATGTACTCGTTATCTTGCCCTTGTAATTGTAACTCCTCTATACTGTATTTTCACAATAAAAAAGACATTTATGAAAATTATGAAATAGAATCATGTGCTTTGCCTATGGAATTTCCATGTTTTTCACTTGCCCTCCCCAATCTATCCCATTCCATGTCCATGGATGCATGCATGTTCCATGATAATCCAATTTATCCTTCCTTCTCTGCTCTTCCCAACAAGGAATCTATCATATACCTCTCAGCAATTCATATTCTGGCAAGATAACGCATCTCTTTAGATTAATAGACTTGAGGACTTCTTTTTGTCTTTTAGAAGATGATTACACATCCTCAGAGCTATTCTATGATATTTTCTTTAAAACCTAGTGATTTTCTCTGCCCAATTCCAAATCATATGTAACTGATCACCCAAAAGAAATACAAAGCCTAAGAAAGATGCCTTCCTAACTCATTTCTATCATAGGCCGAGAGTTTATTCTCTGTGCTCTTTTCTTCTCTATTTTACTAGTTGGTCCATTATTATAATTGAAAGGTAAAGAGAAATTTGGGTATTTAGAACAGCTGAAGCCTGGGTTGGCAGTGGGTGGTGCTACGGAGGGTGAACATTCAATGCTGTCCCAGCCTGGGCTTTGTCTCTAGTCAGTCACTCCAGCACCATCAATGCCAGACTAAGAATCAGGGTTAAATGTGGCAACTGCTGCCTTAAACCAAAAGAACTCTTCTCTGACAGACTATATATCAATGGCTGTCCAGAGAGTTTCTTAATGGAATCAAGTCATTTGGCCAAAAATGTTATTCACAATGCATCAATTTATCTTCAAACATTTAACATTGTCAAATCACATATAATCCAAAGAACTAATTTCACCAACATTGAATTTCTCTAATAATTCACTCTTTGCTAAGGTTGGACTGGTTGAAATAAAAGTGTCCATGGAATTCATAATTTTCCTTTTCCTTCCTTCGTTTCTTTGTTCATTCGTTCGTTCCTTCCTTCCTTTTTCTTTCTTCCTTCCTATCTTTGTTCCTTCCTTCCTTCCTTCCTTTCTTTCTCCTTTCCTCCATTTCTCCATCTCCTTCCTCCTTCCTTCCTTCCTTTGTTCCTTCATTCCTTCTTTCCTTCCTGTCTTTCTTCTTTTTTTCTTTTTCTTTATTAGTTTTTTCTTTCTTTCTTTTCCCAACAACAGAGGACCTCATACTCTCCCTTGGGTTTAGTTGAATCATACCTCTGGTATGTTTTTTGATGATTATCTTGGATATTCTCTCTCAGATTTTGTTATTTATTAATTTATTTCAGTTTAATTTTACTTTCAAAGTGATGTACGGAGGAGTTACAGTTACATATGTAAGGTAGTAAGTACATTTCTTGTAGAACTTGCTACCCCCTCCCTCATTTTTCTCCTATTTTCCTTCTCATCTCAATCCAAGCCCCCCAAGTTGTATAGTTTATTTCTAATATATTGTCTTGTGAGTATTGTTATTGCATTGGCTCACCTTTTGTTCTTTGTCTCATCATTTTGTTGTTCCCCTTCCCTAATTCAGATAAATGTATATATAGTACTCAGGGTAACAAAATCAAATACAATAACAACAGGGGATAAACCATAGGGAAAAAAACAAAAGAAATAAAATAGTACATTAAAAACAACAACAATGAAAAAAACTCTTGTTTTCATATCGTGGAGTTCATTTCACTTAGCACTATGTTATATGGTCATGGCTTTGAACTGAAGTACTCAGATCTCAGTCTATGAGTAACTTGGGATGCAGATGTGAGCTACTGGAGCCAGGCTACTTTTTAGTTTTGATTCTTCTTACCTCAAAATAAATGTACTTGAGGCCCTTACTAACCTTTGTTGTACTAAATCCAAAAGGCAAATACTTTTGTCCCATTGCTTTCAAAGTGGGAATCCAAGGAAGAAGAAATTAGATTACGACTTCGCTGTTAAGAGCAGAACTGGAATTCAGATCTAGATGATAGAGTTGTAGAACTCATGTTGTCAACTGCATGGTGACTGCATTAATTTTGTTGAAGGCTTCAGTGACTAAAGGCAGAAAGGCAGGGGTAGCAAAGGATCACTTATCAGTTGAATTCTTACCTGGCATAGACTAAGTAAATGAATCAATTTATAGTCTATTTTCAAATTATAATTTCCTACTAAATGAGAAGTCATTGTCTCCTTTAACTGCGTGCCATGATTTTATTCTGTTATTTTTTTTATTAAGCATATATTTTTATTGTAAAGATACTGTACAGAGGGATTACCGTTACATGAGTAAGGTAATGAAGGTAATAAGTACATTTCCTTATTCTGTTACTCTATGTCATTTGTGAAATTTACTGTAGTTAAACTGTAACCCTTGAGCTGTCCCCATTGAACTGTCAGCACATTTTATGTGCTCCAAATCCTGATGCAGAAAATCAAGCATTCCTATAAAAGGACAGGACAAGGAGAAGACATTTCAAATTTGTCACAATTGCCTTGATCATGAACAGAGTTATTTATATCTGTCAGACTTACCTTAGGGCAAACCTTATTGTAGAAGATATCATTGAGTTCAGAAATAAATAGCTATTGTAGTCAGTGAAAGTTTTCATAAGTAATAAATATAAAAATGTTCAAATTCATTAATTGCCAAATATATAGAACTTTAAATTAATATGTACACACTGGTAGAATATTTTTAATGATTACATCCAATTTATACAGAGAGGTACTGGGTATCCATGCACTCTTTGTAAAATTTTTATTTGTATAGTTTCTTAACAGGGTAATTTGTCAATATGATTATGCTTTGTGAAAGCATAATCTAAGCAATTCTACTTCTGGGTATATGTATTTTAGGAAAATATGAACATAAAAGCATGGATAAATAGGTAGCAGATATCAAGCAATCAATCAAATGATAAAATGATACAGATCTTCAGTGATTTGTAGGAGTGATTTGAGGAAAATAGCTATGAGTATCAATAAGTGGGCACTTAAGTCGATTACTATACTTCCACACAATAAAATACAATAAAGCTTCTATTGTTGAATGAACAACAAAAAGTTGCAGAACAATATGAGAAGTCTAAAATCATTTCTTTAAAAAAAGTCCATACAAGAAGGAAAATGTTACTCAAATATATATATATATATATATATATATATATTTCTGAATTATTTTTTCACAATTAAAATATGAAGATAAAGACATAGCAAGACAAATGAGTAATGGGGTTTTTGAGAGGGATACATTTGGCTTGATGAATAAACTATCTGATTTATTTTAATAAAAGTAACAGTATTATTAAAGTGATATTACAATGTCTTTCTTCAGTAGTTTTTATGCCATGTATATTTAAATACCTACAAATAACTTGACAATAATGCAAAAGAATGAAAATATTTTTGTCTTTTATGTTTTTACTGTATTATGAACCTGTAGAAGTAATATTTTTGGCAAAACAGAAATCTTTCACTCCTTTAGATATCTGCCTCCTTCACTATTTTATTTTTCAAGCCTATGTCTTTTCTGTCCCATTCTCACTGGATATTAATAGGTAGCAAGTCATCAAATTACTTGTAACAAATATTCATGTTAAGATTCTCCACACCTCATCTTTCATTGTTGGGGCTGACAATTTAGTCTTGTTTGTAGCTTGCAGTAAGTGATACCACTGGACTAACTGGTAATCATGCTATGCTTTTATTGTGCCAAGGTAGTTTTATCTGAAATCACATATGAGTCAAAGTAGCTACAAAACAAATGAATTTGCCAAATGGGGAAAAAGGCTCTCACATTGATTCTAAACCTGTTCTTAATTTCCAAAAAATAAAGTGCTTCAAGTGTACTTAATGATTTCTTCAGTACACAATAAGTGTATTTATTCATTTCTGAGCATCTTACAGGAATCAGGAAAACTTGGGAGATACAACAATGAGATGAAACTGTTTTAAATAAACTTCCACTTCAGTAGAAGGATAAATCAAATTAACAAAGACTCATAATAATAAGACATGGGAAGTGATAGGAAGCTAGTCACTTTTAATGCAACATCAAAATCAGTCTAATTAATTAAATGCCTGGTTTCTCTAAAAGGGAATTAAGATGAGCAAAAGTAGTTGATTTTGCTCTATCAGAAGATATAAATTTGCATAATAAAAGTGGCATGATCAAAATTTTTATTCAGTGGCATGCTTAACGTCTATACATCTTTTGACTAGGGTATCTGTCCTTGAGTTTCTTTTTTCCCATTTATTTCTGAAGAGAATGTAAGAACTAATCCACATAATCTTAATATGTAATCTTCTGGGATGCAGGAATGAGAAATCATATTCTTTCAAAATTTTATGAATATTGTTATTTCCGTCTATTCAAGTAGCCTTTTATTCCTAGATGATTAGAACTCCATGTGAACTCACAAGGCAACTAGAGTGGAAATTCAATTTAAATCTTGAAACCTTCATATAAGATAATGATCCCTAGCTCTGCCCTCATTTCCTCTTCTTCTTGGTGTTCTGTCTAGACCTGCTTCCAATTATTCGTTTATCACAACATACCAGCACTTCTGCTCACCATATCTTCTAGAAACAGGTTATTTTTCAGAGCATAACTTCTGAAAATGGAATTTCACTTTATACAATAAAAACTACTTCAAAAAACAATTGCTCACCTCCTCAGAATATTCTTCCAAGTGTTATGAAGAACACTAGTATATTATGAATTATTAATAATTTGGTACAGCACTTTCCAAACTATAGTTGATTTTAAGGCCAAAGGTGAGGGCTTTGTCAGCCCAAACCATAGCTGCTATCTGAAACAAAACAGAACAAAACAGGCCTATATTTGTCGAGATTAAAAGAGGTGGACATACTATTATGTAACATTGGGAGAAAGTATCTACTATAAATATGTTAAGGAGACACATATCAGCCCTATCTGTTGATAGTTTTTGTTGTTGTTGGTGTTAAATGGAATCCACATTACCAAGCAGACTGCAAAACACTTCTCAGCTGAAAAGTAAAAAGCCCAGGACATTTCTTATTCCTGCATTATTTTATAGGATTTCCTTGACCTTAGAGAAAATGCAATGTTATATTAACCAAAGAAGCATACAATTTTTCTCTAGATTATTCCATATTGGTTTTAACAGCTTAAATAAACAAATTGAATTCCGCAGTCTGTCAAAAGGGTTTGTTGATTGAATCACTGCTTAAAAAATGGGTCAGTATTGAAATCCTCAAAAGTGGCTGTATGTATGAACTACTTAAGCTCTGAAAAGCACTTCCTATCAATACATATCCAATCAATGTGCGCACACACACACACATATTTGAATTTGATGATTAAGACTTAGGGGATCTGAAATGTTGATGTACTGAGATCCAACACTTCATGCTTTTATGTTCTACATTGCAAGTTTCTTAATAATATTTGCATCATGATATTTTCCCAATGATCTCTGCATGGCTCTTTTACCTACAATGAAATCCATTTATTA
This sequence comes from Dipodomys ordii, assembly GCF_000151885.1. Classification (NCBI taxonomy): domain Eukaryota; kingdom Metazoa; phylum Chordata; class Mammalia; order Rodentia; family Heteromyidae; genus Dipodomys; species Dipodomys ordii. Next base: position 12,543,361 of record NW_012267269.1, read on the forward strand.
GAAGCTGTTAATAAACTCCAGGAAAAAGTCTCTTTTATATCTCTTTAAGTTTCAAGTATGTCATTCAAAAACTATGATATATTTTCAATAGAAAGAGAGATCCTAAATATTAATGTAACAACAAATGTTTTACTGTATTCAGAGTTTCCTCATCAAAAAACACTGCCATACTACTGGAACCTCAGGACCTATGAGCTGAGATGTGTTTTGTCATTTTCTAGGATTGTGAACATTTAAGAACCTAGAGGAACCCTCTAGGTCCAAGATCTTATCTAGATCTGCTGCACTAATCTTTCCTTTTTGAAGGAAAAGAAAAACCCTACATTAAAAAAATATTGTCAAGGGACTGGGAAAGTGGCTCAGTGGTAGAGCGCTTGCCTTGCAGGCCAGAGGCCCTGGTTCGATTCCTCAGCACCACATAAGCAAAAAGAAAAAAAATCTGGAAGTGGCGCTGTGGCTCAAGTGGTAGAGTGCTAGCCTTGAGCTGAAGAGCTGAGGGACGCCCAGGCCCAGAGTTCAGGCCCCACGACCGGACCCCCCCCAAAAAATATTGTCAAGGTGATGTACAGAAGTGTTACAGTTACATAAGTAAGGCCATGCCTATATTTCTTGTCTAACTTGTTACACCTTCCCTCATTTTTCTCCCTTTCCCCTCCTCAATATACCCCCACAAGTTGTACATATGATTTCCAACATAGTGTTTTGTGAGTATCACTGTTGTGTAGGTTTCCCCTTTGTCCTTTGTCTCACCATTTTAAAACCCTACATTTTTATAGAATGGTTTTTGATTCAGTTCCCAGAAAAATGAGCTCCTGGCCCCAACTAACAATACCTCCTATCAACGTAGTACCTTTGTTATTATTGGTAAATACACAGTGAGACATTTTTAGTAACCAAAGTCCCTATCTTAATTTTGCATTCATTATTATTAATTTGGGCTTTACTGGGAATTGAAGTCTTGGCCTCTCATTAACTAATGGACCATCCTTTTTGTGGGGGGAGGAGGAGGTTAGTTTTCTGATAGGATCCCATGCTTTATGCTGGGCTAGACTTGGACTGCAATCCTTTTACCCATGTGGGTGAGATGACAGTTGAATACCACCACATACTGTCAAAGTCCATCCATTAAAATTAATTCCTGATGGTTTGCATTTTATGTTTGGATAATGATAGAATGATATTTATTATCACAAGTGTTTCCTACGGAACTCTTTCACAGCGTTTCCAGTGCATCCTCTGCCTATTCATTCCTTCATCTCAACTCCTGACCATCACACATCTCCTCACTACATCCACAAGTTGTGCCTTTCTCAGAATATATTGTACATGGAAGGTGGAATCCTACATGGTATAGTCTTTTCATGCTGATTCTTTTTTTCACTATCTTATCATGGCTTGATATCCATTTGTTTTTACCTTTGAATAATACTCTATTTTCTAACATGCTACTGTTGACTCACACATGATCTGCTGCAAGACACCTTGGTTGCTTTTGAGTATGACCAACAATGAAGCCACTATACACATCCATCTCCAGGATTCTCTGAAGAAGCAAGTTTTAAACTTGTCTACACAAATACAGCTGCATGGAATTGCACCCAGCCTTTTGTTTTTAAAGAAGGAGTTCAGATAGAGTGTATATGAAACTCTTTGGTTTCCTAAGAAACTGCTAATGTGGCTCAAAAGGTGGTTGTATTAGTTTGCATTCCTTCCACAATGAATGACAGTTTGTGTTTCACATGCTCAACAGTATTTGATTGTGTCACCGTTCTAGATTTTGGCCAATCTATGAGGTCTTTAATATTGCTATCTACCCTACATTATCATTCTTTTTTTTTTTTGGGTCCAGTCATGGGGCCTGAACTCTGGGCCTGGGCGCTGTTCCTCAGCTCTTCAGCTCAAGGCTAGCGTTCTACCACTTGAGCCACAGCGCCACTTCTGGCTTTTTTCTTTTTGCGTATGTGGTGCTGAGGAATTGAACCCGGGGCCTCATGCATGAAAGGCAAGCGCTCTACCACTGAGCCACCTTCCCAGCCCTACATTATCATTCTTACATTACATGCTTTGCATATCATATACACTAGAGACTTGTATTAATTTGCAATTATGTAATAACATATAATATGAAACATTTTTCCACATGTTCATTCATTTGCCATCTATATATCCTTACTGAATTGTCTTTACATGGTTTGTCATATTTTGATAGTATTGGTGTTTGAACTCAGGCATATGACCCGTGTCTTCCACTCCTTTTGCTTTCTTGTTTTTTTTTTCAGTATAGTTTTAAATTTATGCCATTGGTCTGAGCACTAGTCCCCCTACTTATTTTTCTCACATATAAGGGCAAGAGGTGCTTTGGTTGAGATATGGGTCTCCCAAACTTTTTTCTTTAAGTTGGCCTCTTTGTTTTTAAGATTTAGAAATCTCAAATATCACATCCTCCAACTGAGAAAACATTTTCTTCAGATATAACCAGTTTATAAATGAGCCCATCAGAAGTATCACTCATTTCTAGTATAGAGTTATCTCTACTGTTTCTTTTGAGTTCTTAGAATTTCCATTCTCTCTTAAATTACCCATCTGTTTAGTAAATTGCCTACTTTGTACTTCAGAATCCATGGCATATTAATTATAATTTTAAGCAATTTCTATTTGGAAAATTCCAAATTCTTTCTACATCTGACTCAGGTTCTGATGCTTGCTTCATTTTTTCAAAAAGTGTTTTTGCATTATAGTAGGCTGTGAAATTTACTTTTTTTTCCTTGACAGTCAGACAGGAAGTACTTAGTAAGTGAAACTGTAGCAAATAAGCCTTCAGTAATACTATAGTAAGTGTGGGGAGAAGGCAGCCTCTCCTTGTAATTATAGTCCTACGGCCTCAATCTTGTAGTGATCTTGGGTTTTATAGTTTTTCTGTAGGATAGAAGGGCTAGAGGCCTAAACTTGTTTATTTCCTTCATAAAATAGAAGGCTAGAGGAAGCTGAAGTTCCATAATTTGCTTCCCTTAGAAGAATTAGCCTCTGATTTATCTTCAATAAGTTAACATCTCATAAAACTTTCCTAAGGGCGGGCCTTGTTAATAAGGACACTATGATGGGTTTAAAAAATGATTATTTGCTCCCCTTTCCTAGACTGAAATGGGAGGATATTTTTCTCTGTTTCTCACTATCTGATCCTAGGAGAGTTGGAGGTGAACTAACAAACTATGAGATTCCACTAGGAGTGGGACCCTGCCTCAGATTTGTCCTCAATAAGCTTCCAGCAGTTTCGTAGCTAACAGTTCAGGAGTTCCGATGAAAGACTGGTTCTAAGGGATGTTTCTCCTTGTGGGATTCTGTTCCAGAAAATTATGATTCTCTATATCCAGTCTGTATCTCTTTCTAACTTAGCTACATTTTATCTGTAATTTTAATTCTCTGGACGATATTAAAAAATGGTCATTTTTTCTTTTATTTATTTGTTTTACTTTTTTGCTAACATGGAACAGCAGCTTCTAGGTTCCTTATTTATTAGACCAGAACCCAATAATCGCCATTACAAAACATAAATGCCACCTTCAAATCATCCTTATACCATTTATAACCTCATGTCAGAAAGCATCCACGTATTTATGACAGTTCTACCTAAACTTGTTTGATATACATCTCCTGTCTTTTTCTCTTTCTTTGGTCAGAATTTCTTAAGATTGGCTTTAATTATGTTTCTAGATGTATGAAATCATTTTTGCACTAAAATAGAAGTAGATTTAATGACCATGTATGCAGTATATTACAAAGGCATCTGGATGGTCATAATTAAAACATGACAAGGTCCCATAAACATCCAAGCACAGGAACATTAATAAGGTTATCTTATATGAATGATAAAAGTTTTCATGTTTAGACGAAAGCATGGAACACAATATTCAGAAAGTTTTGCATTGTTATAGTGACAATCAGCTTGCAAAATTTTGGAAAAATTCTTTTAATTTTCTCTGGTATTATTTTTTTTATTAGCAACAGCTTAAATCAATGCTTAAAACTGTCAAGAAGGATGACTCTTCTTAGGCTAGTAGCAACTCAGGTTATACCATATCTCACCTATACAAGTAGGCCATTTTTTCCTGCCACAATCTGTTTAGATGAATAATCTCCTTGCATGAAGTTCTCAGTGTATCATAGGGGATGATAGATAAATAGATAGATAGATCTATATATATGTATGACCATATATATGTATATATATATATATATATATCACTCAATTACTGTATTTTGACTTGAAGCATGGATACTTGTAAGAGGCAATTTCACCTTATTTTAATATTTAGGTTCTTTGATGATTAGCTCTGTATCTGGGCTATCTTACCTAAAAAATGACACTAATGTTTCCTTTATTTAAACCATTCTCAAGTCTCCTCAAAACAAACCTACTTATCCTTTACAGTTCAAGAAGGAAAACTTTCATTAATCATTATCTTATTCCCTGAACCTTTTGGCCATATATTCTCATTGATGATATATTCTTAAAAGAAATATGCTGCCCATCAGTGAATATACTTATCTTGTCGTGCAGTTATGCTTTCTTGGAATCTGATAATTTGGTATGAGAAACTCACTAGTGCTTTGGCTCACTACTTTATTGCTATGAGGAGTAAAATGTGACAAATCAGTATCTGTTGTTAAAAAGAGCATGTGTTTAGTAAGAATTAGATCGTCCTGCTTACACATTAAGTACAAAGGGGATGGTAGATATTTATGGGAATAAGACACAGCATGTGAGAAAATATGTAACTCAAGACATAATTTTACAATTCATCCCCAAATTGGGCTTTCCTTAAAAACCATTAGATAAATGCACCAATTCCCCTTAGAGTTTACAGCTTTTTCTATACCCTTCATCACCTCATGGGAAATAGCTGATTCTTGATTTTAAAAGGAATTTAAACTTTATTTTTCCATGCTACTCTTCAGAAATAAAAATATTATCTTGAGGAGCATCAGACTTGAAATTGAGAAGTGGCCCTTATTATCTTCCACTATCTGTTTCAGGGTCTCCAGGGAGGAGGTCAGGTCTGCTCAAGTGGCTAATCCTGATCCTGTTCTCCTATCATCACTCTGTCCAGTGTGTCTGAAAAATGAACACCTCAGGAGGAGATGCAATGGTGTATCATTAGTAGAGGGTGGGAGGAAGAAGTAGTGTCATCAAAAACATCTGTTCAGAGAATTATAGATGGCAGAAAGAGACAAACAAGATTCCTGCACCTATCACCACATGGAAACCCAATAAAAACACCCAACACTTGGAAAACTGGATGCTAAGATGTCTCAGTAAGAAATATTCTGTGACCTAAAACATGCTAGAATCATTCACTATTAAGTAGAATAGAAGAAATAAAAACAAGGCAGACAGTAAAATTGCAATATATATTTTTTTCAAGTAAACGAAAATCACATTCCCATGTTAACAAAAAGAAGCAATGAAGGAAATATAGATGGACAGGATTGATGTTGTGTGACAATAAAAATAACTGTGCTCATAACAAATGTCAAGGTAGCCTATAACTTGAAGGCTTATGATACACACATTGTTATATAGAAAAGGATCAATTTTTCAAGTAGTACAAGGCATCCAAAGAAGCTGAAATGTAACTATTTACAAAATAAAAATAAGCATATGAAGTATATCTTCAATATATGTCTCATGGTATCCCCAAATCTATGAAGAAAGATGAGCTGTTCTTCATGAGGTAAGATTTGAATCATGAGTTGATTCCACAGATGCCCCGTTGCTGTAACACCCTTGACCTGTCTCTTTACCACTGTTCTTTTTCTCTGAGTAGCCCGAAATTTAAAGGCTGATCAGTTGACTTCTTCATAGAAGAAGTTCTATATGATATTTGGTAAACTCTGTCTTCTACTAGTCATATTTAAATTACTCATCCTTCAGCTCTTTGCTGTTTCTGAGGAAAAAGCCTCAATGACACTCTACTTCAAACTGAATCAGTCCTTGATTACAGTTCCAATTATATGTTTGTATAAGTTGATTAATATCTGCCTATCTCATTAAAGCAAAATCTCCAAGAGAGGAGAACGGTTTATTCTCTATTTAATATGCATTCAGGACAGTGGCTAGAAAAGATTGTGCACACAATGAATTTTTATTTAATGAATATGTGTGAATGAATGATTGAATGAACAAATGAAAAAGGTAATTATAGTTGTCTGGAGAGGGCCTGGAGAAATATTGTATGGAAAAGAATTAGATTTTATATCCAAACAGATCCTGGTTTGGGTACTCACACAAACATATGTTATTATTTTTAATTGCTGTTTATCTCTGTGCTAATATTTCTACTAATTTATACCAACTTGATTGAGGAATGTATTAAACATCTGCGTAAAAGAATATGTTATTTTTTAAAAATACTTACAGAAAAAGTTTAATGCTTTAGAGTTAGACCTGAATTTGGACCATTGCCACAAACTTACTAACTTAGTGATCTAAGAAGTTATCAGTTATTCTTGATATTCAGGTTTCTCACTTACAAAATGGCAGTAATACTAATTACTAAGACCTGTGAGGATTAATGCCATATTTTAAATGAGGTGCTTGGCTGAGTACCTAACACAGAGTAAGTGCTTAGTATTTGTCTTTATGATCCGAATCACTATTCATTTAACCTTTAATGTTCTTTCTACCAGGGTTATTAATGTTTTTCTTCAGTGTTCTATAATTTTTCCACTAGTGGGGCTGGCTTAGCTTTTGGATAAGAGAACACTGTCGGATAGGGGGTCACGAAGTAGGTAAGGATCAGTAGGTAGCACCTCTTGGATGGGAATGGGAAGCAAGTGAAATATTGACAACCTCTCATGGGTAGCCTGAGGCTCAGAGCAGGTTTCTAAGTACCAAATAAGAATCTGGGTAGTTAGATATCAAAGAAAACAGAGCTGCTTCTGCCCAATTCTATGTAATGCTAACTAGAAAATAATTCTTCAGTCATCAATTAGAAAATAACACTTGGTGTCTGCATGCACAAGATAGGATTTTTTTCCAAGCCATGATTTGAGGTTTCTTTCCAATTACAACCTTCACATTATCTAGCTAATATAATTATTTTTGTCACTGAACAATGTAGAATCAGCGGGCCCAAAATACCTACACACTCTAAAACACAGTATTTGTTTACTACACTTGTTTAAATGTTCCATAGTTGTTACATATTGCATCCTAACTTACAGTTAACATTTGAATTTCTACTATGAAAGTTTTTTACTCCTACTCAGAAAATATGAATACTATGAAACATAAGAGTGTGACTTCAGGGAATGTGAACAAGTATTTTTTCTTGGTTCAGTTTAATTAAACTATGAATTTGTCTATGTCCTTTTTTTAATAGCTCAAATCTCTTACAGTGTGAACTGCAGTCAATAATTCTAGTTTATTGTAACTTGACTCAACAAAGTATTTAGGAGGATAGCCAGACTCTGGCCCTAGATTGCAAGAACCTTTGGACTGGTGATGTATTTTTCCAATTACTGCTTTCAGTGTTCATTGTCTGTGAACACGTTGAAGCCATACAAGATATATTTTTCTAGTAAATGGCAAACTGTTCACACACATTACTTTCCTGTACCTGTGGTGGAAGGCAATACTTTTATCTAGTCCATGCTGGAATTAAAAATCTGTATCACAAATTCTTAGGAAATGAACCATCATTTCTTCCTGGAAAAGGTACATAGGAGTGAACATACATCTTACCAGGAAAGTACTGAAATATATACACTGCTTCAATTTATTCTCCAATATACATCTGGATCACGCAGCATTTTACCATGAAACAATTGTAATTAGAAAAGGCAGAGAACCCAGTGTAAGAAAGAAGACAGTGTTTGTCTGCTGGGTGAAAGATCATGGAAAGGTTGGTTGGTGGTTGGTAGGGTAGTTAAATGAATCAATATATGAAGTTAAACTAGAAAATCATTGTAGTTTCCTTATTCTATATGATGCAGAACTATAGTATTAGTTCTGATCAGTATAAGAAGTTATGCTAATTTTAATTTAAAATATCAATATAATTCTCAAATCAAATCAAATTTGGCATACAAATAAAATTGGCATACTCTATCTGCAGCTAAAAGTCTAGGAACAATAATAACAGTGAAAAATACAATATTTCACTTTATCTTCACAGACACTGTGGATGATGAAGTACAGGCAACTCTTCCTGCCCAGGCTCCTAACCTGAAGTCTGGGAAAGACTAACCTCTCTCAAATAGACATGCCATGCTCCTCTTGTACACTTAAACAAGTCCCCCACCTCCACACAATTTGCTTAATACCACAAAATAAAAAAAAACTCTTCACATTACTTATGGCTTCTATATTATCATGAGAACAAACCCTCGAGCTATTAGTAGTTCTAAAACATGAAATAAAATATGTAATGTATCTGAAGGAAAGAGACCTGGTGGTATGTGATAAAAGTAATGTACCTGGGAACCTGGTGGAGAGAGTCTCAATCTTCAGGCTGGGGAAACCTTATGACAAAGGGCAGCAGAGGTAGGACTTTGGGACATCTGTTTGAATTCTTGACCTGGTTCAGACCCAGATGTGGACTTGGTGGCATAAACTTTGAAATCTGTCGTGAAGTTAATATTGGGACAAACATTTGCCACAACTAAAAGAAAGAAAAGCAAAATAACAAAAAAAAAAACATTTGCCACAACTACAGATTGCATTAAGAAAATTCCGAAATGGAAATCAAGAGAAATCAAATTTTTATAGGGGATTTGTGTATACTTAGGGTTTGATATGGCATTATTTGATGCCAGAGGTATAATGCATATTCTATCCAGAATATTTAGAATAAACCTCTTATCTGGTACAAAACGTTAGATAGCACACTTAAAAATCATTTTAGAATGATCTATCAAACTAGAATTGTTAAATCTCTAAATGTTTGCTATCAAACTATGTCAAAGGAATGAGACACAGCATGCTATTAAAGAAGGTATAATTTTCAGCTAGCTATTATAAGTTAACTGTGTCCACTTACTTAGTCAAAGGGTATGTCTTGAGGTTCCTGATGGACTTTTATAATATACAGATTCTTACCAATACAAATATACTTGGTAGTATAAAATTGAGTATTAAATTGCATATAATATTACTGAAAATTTAATAGCCACGTGAAAAATGACCGATGAGGCACTACTATGAGACAGCAATGATGTATTTTCCCCTCTGATTTGTTAATATACGACCCACAACAGGTGAAGACTGTCAAGTATATGATGGTAGCTGAGGAATTAAATTCTAGGCAGAGGCTCCCAAGGAACTGCAAACTAATGGCTAGTTTAACCTTATTTTCTGGTGTCAAAAGAGCCATTCATTTTGGTGGAATGGGCCCATTTGCTGCTTAAAGACACCATGGCACTTAACTGCATTCAAATTAAGGGCAAGTTAAACAATTTATTTCCCACCAATGCAACTTGATTAAACTGGCCCTTTTCTGAAAATGTTCAAAGATTAGGAGAGTCTTTTAAACATGTGTTATGAAGATACAAGACAGGCCTACCAGCAGGAGTTTACATCAGGTGAACAAGAGACAATTTCAATAAGCCTATTATGAGATCTTAGAAAGGAACCCACAGGGCTAAGAATGTAGCTTAGTAGTAGAATGCTTGCCTAGCATTCATGAAGTCCTAAGTTCAATTCCTCAGTACCACATAAATGGAAAAAGCTGGAAGTGGTGCTGTAGCTCAAGTGGTAGAGTGCTAGCCTTGAGCAAAAGAAGCCCAGGAACAGTGCTCAGGCCCAGTTCAAACCCCAGGGCTGGCAAATAATAATCCATAATAAAATAATGAAGAAAAAGCCCAGAGATATCCCTCCCCCCAATCTCTCTCACACATTTACCCACAAATGTCCACAGTAATGCTTTCTTCTCACTAAATAATTTCAATTAATATATGAATATATGTAGAAAATATGTATCTTCAGAGCATTCCTTGTTCAAAATTGTGATATAAAAGGATAAGATTTGGGTACACATTTTTTGTCTGTTTTAATATTATTCTTGGTGTTTTCATACAATTTCACTACCTCAGCATCTGGAAAAGTATTTTTCAGGTGTTGTAATGTTCATTCACAATGACTGTCATGCAAATATATGATCCAATTGGTTATCCAAGTATGGTCTAATAATCCTTAGACCCTAGTAGTCAACATACAATAATATATCTAAAAGAATGAGAGTTTTATGGACAATGTATAGAATTTTTGGAGTGCTGAATTTTAACAATATATCAGGTATATGGCGAATGAAAGGTGAAGCAGGAGAATAAGAAGATAACCAATGTTTTAACAGAGAGTCAAAGAACAGAAAAATTGTAGAAGAAATGTGAAAGATGTATTTCAACAATATTAGTAAAAGCTTTAAGGGGGATATGAAAGTTAACAAGATGCTTTTACCTGGCAAAATAATATGTTTAGTGAAGTTAAGCAGGCCCAAAGAGACAAAGGACACATTTTTTCTTATGCATAGAAGCTAGATTTAGCTTATAAACTTGTACTTAAATTAATTGGGTGGCATGCAAGTGTATCAAAATGTATTAATTGAATTACAGCAGGTTCAAGAGAGACGTCAAATAGTGCAATTCCTTAGAAAGGCAAAGTCAAATTTCAGCAGAAGGTGAATATTTGAATGGAGTGAAGTGTGGTCCAGGGGAAATGGGTAGTCGAATGAAGAGGAGAGGAAGGAGAAAATGCAGTCAAGAATCCAATATATGTTCTACAAAATTAAGAATAAGGACAGGCGTAGGAAGGAATGGGCAAGAATGTTGAAAGGGGTGACACTGAACAAGATATAGTCATAAACTGCTTTTTTAAAAGGCAACTTCTTTGTACAACTGCTTGAAGACATTGTTAAAGATAAAAAGAACATGCTTTTGTGATTGAAGCATCCAGACAAAAAGGCAAAGTAGATCTTCGAAGGTCTTGTTTACTATCAATTAAGTCATAAATATTCTGAACAATACACCCACAATACTTTTTCAATTTATTCACAGAAAGAAAAAAATGCTCAGGTATCAGATGGGCCAGTTCAGGACGATAGGCCTGGAGATATTAGGGCAATGACAGAAATATGCAAGTTATGTAAGCCATATACTAAGCATACTTTTTGCTTTAAAAACCTTTCTCTTCTAGTTATCCCTATAATTATTATATTAGCAATTCTGTATCCTATCAAAACTTAACCTTACAATTTCTTTTTTTTTGTCAGTCATGGGGCCTGAACTCTGGTCCTGGGCGCTGTCCCTCAGCTCTTCAGCTCAAGGCGAGCACTCTACCACTAGAGCCACAGCGCCACTTCGGGCTTTTTTTTCCTGCTTATGTGGTGCTGAGGAATCAAACCCAGGGCCTCATGCATGCAAGGCAAGCACTCTACCACTGAGCCACCTTCCCAGCCACCTTACAATTTCTTGATATTGTACCTTCTCTCCTTCATCATGTGTTAGCCTTGCTTCTCTGACATATCTCCCTAAGCATTACCTCTTATAACATTCCCATCTTCTAATTTCCTCTGATTGCCTTTACTTTCCTGGGATTCTCCTTATGCTCTTTGACTAAAATCTGCCTCATTCTATTTCTTTTTTTATGTAAACTACCTGGTCATCTCAGGCTCTCTCTCATTTAGGACCCTTGACCTCTGCCCTTTGCCCTTTAGTTGTTTAGTTGTTGACTGTGTGCAAAGAAATCATGACTTTCTTTTCTCCATTTCTTCCCATGAAGTCACTGGTGATGCAAAAAAATGTTTAAATATTCTATTTCTGCATACCATTATGTATTTATGATCCTCACTCTCTTTTGATCAGTCTTCCTTCCTTCCTTCCTTCCTTCCTCTCTTCCTTCCTTTCTTTGCTTCTTTCTTTCTCTCTTCCTTCTCTTCCTTTCTTTCTTTTTCATTTTCTTCCTTTTTTCCTTCCATCTTCTCTTTCCCTAGAGGAACTGTTATAACCATACATCTCATTGTTTCTATCAAGTGACTCTGCCACTTCCATTTCCTGTTCTGCAATCACCCTCTAATACCTCCTTACATAAAAATAAAAAGATCAGAGCTCATATGGTGGGAACTCTAAAACTTCCATACTTCCCACTTGTAAATTTATCTTGACTCTGGCAAACTAATTATCTCTCTGCTGATTAGAGGAGTAGGAATCTCTGAATTTCAAGATGACTTTCACTCCCCATCTGAGAGCACACACGTTTGTTCACACTTATTTGTATTCTCAAGCTCTTCTCTCTTAGTTCCTTTCATTCTCCTCAAAACCGACTATGCACTACTCAAACTTCCCCTAAAGTAATCACTTTCCTTTAAGAAAACCAAATAGGCCTGATGCAGGTGTCTTACACCTGTAATCCTAGCTACTCAGGAGGCTGAGATCTGAGGATGATGGTTGAAAGCCAGCCCAGGCAGGAAAGCCTATTAGACTCTTATCTTCAATTAATCACCAGAAAACCGGAAGTGGCCTTGTGGCTCAAGTGGTAGAGTGCTAGCCTTGAGCTAGAGATGAGGGACAGCGCCCAGGCCCAGAGTTCAATCCCCACAACCAATCAAGGGAAAAGGAAAGAAAATGTCTTCTCTTTGTGGCTGTCCTTAAACACATGTCAGCAGAAATCACTTTCTTCCTTGTTTGCTCTTCATCTTCTCCCTTCATTTAGTCCCTATGCTCCATAGCACTCATCATTGTCCCAAGTCTGCTAAGCCTTTTCAACTTCCCTATACTGTAGTAGAACAATATGTTAACTGGGCTCTGCATTTAATCCCCTGTGAATAGTCCATATTTCTCTATTTCACCCGTTTCTTTTCTTTACATTGTCCACAGAACTGCTTAAAATCAAAGCATGTAAAAATTTCTGGTACCTATCAAGATATTTTTGAGTACTCAATATATTCATTATCATAATGATAACCCAAAAGGGATTTTAAAAAAAGGAGCATGGAACATTATTTGACCTGATTGCAATCTGAACATATGACAGAACTTTCTAACTCTTCAAGAATAAATTCACATGTATTTTATCATACTTAATAATAATTCATATGATTTAATCATTCTAAATATAGTGGTTTCATTGTTTTCCAAGAGTGATTGGGAAGGGGTAATCTGTGTGGTGATTGCAAAATGTGATGCACCTATGTCCTGTATTTTCTTTGTCCAACAAAAGAATAGGAATACATTTTTTTTGGGGGGCCGGTTGTGGGGCCTGAACTCTGGGCCTGGGCGCTGTCCCTCAGCTCTTCAGCTCAAGGCTAGCGCTCTACCACTTGAGCCACAGCACCACTTCCGGCTTTTTTTCTTTTTTTTTGTTTATGTGGTGCTGAGGGATCGGACCCAGGGCCTCGAGCATGCAAGGCAAGTGCTCTACCACTGAGCCACCTTCCCAGCCCCAGGAATACATTTTTTTACAACATGATTTGTCTTCATCTAGGGAGAATACAAGTTAAAGACACCCAGAGAGATCTATTGGTATATATCATTTCCTAAGACAAGAGTCTATCCGTTGCTCTCCATTAACATTTACATTTTTAGGAAGTAGACTATTTCTTATTAAAATGGATACATGCAATTTTTACTTTGAAATCTAGTCTTTTCTATTATATATAAAACATTCTAATACACTATTATCTTAAAAAAAGAACATAGCAATTACATAAGCATAGATAAAAGGAAAAAAAATCTATGAAGGAATAAAAACTGGATAACCCAAACTTGCTTGTTACATTCCTGTATGTTGGAAAATTGAGCTTATGTGCTCATGTATGCCTATCTCCACACCAATAAAACCACTTGACTTGGTTAATTTTGTAGGACTCAAATTAATTTTCAAATCGTTTTACTCTTTCATCCTTCCATACCTCATAGTATTAAGTCCAAAAATATAAAATATATTTTTGGCTATTATTAAACTAATAATCCTTTTCAAACATGAAATATAATGAAACTTAATATAGTTTAAAGAGATATGGCAAGTCAGTCTATTACCAATTATCAAATAGAAGTATATAAAGCAATAATTACTTCAAGAATCCATAGAAGAAAAAGAATTTCTTTCTTTGGGAAACTGAATGGAAGTTTCCTTGAAGCATGCATTTTTAAATACAGTGGCACTTTTTTTTTATTTGACCTTAAGGAAATTCTGAGCTGTTTTTTTTTTTTTTTCTGAGAATCAGTCTGCGTGGTTACAGAAGAGTACACACTGTTTCCTTGCAAATTTGGTTTGATAACCACTCCCTCCATGAACTTGAAATAAAACAGTTTAAAAAGTTCAACCTGTCAGTGACATTTCTTTACTGGGTTTAAGACAGAGCTGAAGAGGCAGGTTGTCATCATCACAGAAGAAATAAATGGCAAGTCAGAAATATATAAGTTAAAACATAGAATTACAAAAAATAATCTGAAATAGAGAAGGTGAAGTTTGGAGGCATCTTTATTTCTCTGTCCTTTAAAGGGCACTAGATTATGGACTTTCGTGATGACACTATGGGTTTGAGACAACAACCACTTCTGGAGATTGTCGCCCCCCCCTCTCCCCCAGCTCAACTCAAAAGCATTCAGGATCTCTGAGGAACAACGGGATTCTGATGCTCCCCAGCTCTGTAATAAGTTTTCACTCTATTCTCTGCTTGGTGGTAATGGCAAAACTGAGATGGTTTGGGGCTGAAACAAATGCAGCAAGCCCTGGTGTCATCCACTATCAAATATCTATATCTATCTATCTATATTTATATATATTTGTATATTTGTATATATATAAATAGATGTATAGATTTTGTATATAAATTATAGGTTTTGTATATATATAAATAGATTTATATATATATTTGTATATATCTATCTATCTATACATATATATATATTTAATTATCCTTACTTTAGGGAAGTACTAGAATCTGCTGAGGAGTGTCTATAAAATACTACTCCTGAGCTTTGCTTCAAACAAATCAGAATCTTGGGTCATGTGTTCAGGCATTTTCTTTTGTTAAAAAGCCCTCCCTGTGATTCTAATATGCACATAGTTTTGTTCAATGCCATATCAAGTCGACATGGAAACATTCAGTTTACAGATGGGGAGAAATCTTTGCCAGCTAATCATACGACAAGGAATTGCTATCCAGAAGGCACAAAGGCCTGCAACATTCTTCCCTGTAATAAATGGACAAATGAAAGATAGTTCCAAAAAGAAGTACAAATTGCAATAAATACATGAAAAAATATAATCCATATCCTTAGTCACAAAAGAAAATCACCATAAAGAATATTAAACATCACTGACATGCAAACTCACCCCAGTCAGAGTGTCAATCACCAAGAAACCAAAAACAAATTTTGACAAAGGAGTAGAAAAAAAATCTATTCAAGTCCCTAGGTTTTTATAGCAAATAACAGAACATGCAGAATATGTTACAAACAGGAATGCACACCTTTCCTTGGATCTGATTTCACCCCTAAACTAGCCTTTTGTAAGCTGAATCTGGATTAATTCATCAGCTGAGGAGGAACCATTGTGAACTAGGGCTGCTCAGCAGGCACAATATTCTGTGATAGCAGCAGCCCTGCTTTTTATTTCATTGCTGGGCTTGTGAGTTAATTTGAATATTTCATTATTTTGTTCTTATTACTTTATGAAAATGAGTAGAAAATGGGAAAATAAAGGTGTTAATATTAGTATTAATATAATCAAGTCCAAGATGGCCTGCTGGAGTAGGGCTACAGGGAAAAACTAAAATGAGTGTAATCTACATTGCTTTTCTGATCATGACAGAATAAAATTAAATTTAATAACCAAAACTCAGTAGAGAGGTCCTTAGGTTTAAGCAGCTCAACTATGTAACAAATGTGAGGGAAATGAATATTATTTAAAAATACATAGAAATTATTGGGATTATATTCCTGAGTAATTTCTGTAAAAAACTAACGCAAATAGCATTGAGATTTTAAAGCTGTCTATATAAAAATGCAAGTTAAATGGATTATTAAACAACTATATCAAGAAATAAACTGGTCTTGTTCAGAGCAAGTCAGTATTCAATGGGCAGAATGAGGTAGGTGGATCACAGGGTCATGACTAGACTGGGCTGTACCTTAGATTATGCTTATAAGCCTAACTACTCAGAAGGCTGAGATAAGATCATGAGAAAAGATCCATCCTGGGCAGAAAAGTTCATGAGACACTTATCTCCAGTTAATTAACAAAAACTGCAAGTGATCAAGTGGTAGAGCAGTAGCCTTGAGTGAAAAACCTATGCCCCAAATTCAAGCCTCAGTAATGGCAGGAAGCAAGGAAGGAAGCAAGCAAGCAAGGAAGGAAGGAAGAAAGGAAGCAAGCAAGCAAGCAAGGAAGGAAGGAAGGAAGGTGAGGGAGGCAAGGAGGGAGGGAGGGAAGGAGGGAGGAAAGGAGAGAGGGAAGGAGGGAAGGAGAGAGGGAGGGAGGGAGGGAAGAAGAAAGAAAGAAAGGAGAACAAAAAGAAAAAGAAAGATAAAAGGAAACCTGGGACCTATGTTTCTTTGGGCCTGGCTTACTTCACTTAATATAATTTTTTTCAAGCCTTTCCATTTCCTAACAAATGGGGCAATGCCATTCTTTCTGACGAAGGCATAGAATTCCATTGTGTGTATATACCACATTTTCTTGATCCATTCATCTATCGAGGGGCATCTGGGTTGGTTCCATATCTTAGCTATGGTAAATAATGCTGCAATAAACATAGCTGTGCTGGTCGCTTTAGTATGGTCTTGTTGGTTATCATTTGAGTAAATGCCCAAAAGTGCAATTGCTGGGTCATAGAGGAGCTCTATTTGGATTCTTTTGAGGTCCCATGGATTTCCTTATTGCAATAACTAGTATATGTCTGAGACAAGCAGAAATGGTCAGATAAGCTGATGTTAAGCAAAATGAACCCCAAGTTAAGGACTCAGATGTTTTTTTCTTTGCTATTGTGTCTAACATATTTATAAGATATTTCTTTGTTGCTTTGTATGTCCCTCCCCCATGGTATAACCCCTATTTTCACTGTATTTCATGTTGGTATAATTTGTGGAGGGGAAGGAAAAAACAAATTGTTTAAGTAGGGATACAGGTGGACCCATTGCACCAATGAAATGTACAAGATGTTATGTCGAAAATGAACTATACATCTTTGGCAGGGGAGGGGGGAAGATGGGAAGGGATGGAAAGGGGAAACAGAGGAGGATGCAACAATGCTTGATAAGAAATGCACTCATCATCTTGTTCATGTAACTGTAACCCCTCTGTATGGTATTTTCACAATAAATAACATTAAAAAGGAAAGATAAAAGGAAAGAAAGACCCCCATATAACAAGGTAAAATGACACATTGGATAATCCTCCACTGAGGAGAACTGATTGGGGAAATGTAGGATTACCTACTGATCAGCAATTACAATGTGGATATCAGAATTTCAGTACTAGCTAAAATAATATTATAAATTAATACTTTCAAAGTATTAATTTATGTATGTTATTAATTAAAGTATGTTAGTTTTAATTTAGATTTGTAAATTCTTTTAAAATGTGAGGATAGAAAAACAAGACATTTCTAGTTGTTTCCTTCAAAAGATATATGCCATCAACTTCTTCATAGGAAGCACACTGATATAAATTAAGAAAGCAGGCAATATGAGATCTGTAAAATACCACACAGAAGGGGAAGGCAGGGAAACTTCTAGTATGATTGGTAGGAGAGAGACCAGAAGGAGTGTTGTCAATAGCTAAATGAACTAGTAATCTAAATGTAGAAGGGTAACAAAAGACAGGTATCACTTTAAGAGTTGTCATCTATCAAAGTTAATTAGTCTTTGCAATAACAGCAGGGCAGAATTCAACTTTAAAATATATAGCCCACAAGACAAAGACAATAAATTTGACCTCAACAAAACTGAAAACTATTATTGGACAAAAGCCTATGTAAAGAACATACAAAGACAAAGCAAAACAAAAGAAAAACATAAAACAAAACAAAACCCCAAAACTGTAGAATAAAAGGAAATGTTTGTAATACATATATCGGATAAAATACTAGTATTTAGAATATCTAGAAAAATTTCAAAACTCTATAGTATAAAATAAATGAGTTGATAGATTCACTAAGTGTAACTGTGGATAAGAAGTGATTATATATAAAACAGCCAGATGAATTAAGTTGTAGATGTTCAGCAATAGGCCCCACTAGAGAAATGTAGACTAAAATGCACAATGTGTTATCAATAGAGATCACTCAGAATAGTTTAAATGAAGGTGGGCACTGGTAGCTCACACCTGTCATCCTAGCTAACCAGGAGGCTGAGATCTGAAGATCGAAGTTCAAAGCCAGCTGGGCAAGAAAGTTAGACTCTTACCCCCAGTAAACCATCAGAAACACCGGAAGTAGCACTGTAGCTCAAAGTGGTAGAGTGCTAGCCTTGAGCAAAAGAGCTGAGGACAGCACTCAGACCCTGAGTTCAAATTCCAGGACTGACAAAAATAGTTTCAATAAGAACACGAACAATACCAAATCCTAGATTGAGACGGTGACAATGTGGATCACTCCTACACTGTGGTTGAAAACATTGAATAAATACTATGAAAAGCAGTCTGGCACTTATAAAATTAAACATATAACTGCCATAAGAGCTAAGAATTTTACTTCCAAAATATTAACAAAAAAGCAGGTAAACAAATCCACAGGGTTTTATCTGTTGTGGGCCAGACCATTAAACCTACATCTTCTTCAATGGATAAGTGACTCCACAATCCATGGTACAATCATACCACTGAATAAAAGAGAAAACACAATTAATATGCATGACAACAACTTGGGAAAAATCTCCAGGAGATGATACCAACTGAAATAAAAAAATTCCATCCCCAAAGGTTACATATTTCAATACTTTAAAATAATTTAAAAAATGGAGAATAGATTAATAATGGCCAGGGTGCAAGAAATCTAGAAAGAGGATTGAGTATGGTTATCAAAGAATAACTCAAAGGAGAGTAGGGGTGTTGCACTGCTGTGATTTGACTCTTTGGATGAGTAGAAAAACCTACAGCCTTGACGAACTGTACAGAATTAAATGTATACACATAGAACAACAAGAAAAGTTAAGGCAAAAATGGAAAACACTAAACATGCATGCAAACAATCTGTAATATCATATTCTGTGGCTTTATTAGATGTTATTACTGGGAGATGGATTAGGAGTACACGACAGATCTGTATTATATTTACCACTGTACATGTGTCTATGATAATGTCAATGAACTCTTTAAAAAAAGAAAAAATAATTCATATTAGTGTTAATTGTATTATAACTCTGCCTCTAAAGTCGAAAATGATATAAATTCAAATCTGATTGCATTCCAACTTAATCTCCAGCCACCAAGATTCTAGAAAATTTTGTCCCTGGAATAAGGGCAGGGTAGAACAACTGCTTTCTAAAAGGCCACCCAAATTCTGATCTCTGATCAATGTTTGAAAAACTGACGCCCAGGATATAATTAAAATTTGATGCCCAACTCTTGCACTGACTTGGGCACTGAGAAGGAAAATCATCACTAAGCCTCACTCCACATAGGCAGAAGGAAATGGTACACCCATGTCAGTTCATTAGAAAAACACAACACAACAACATGGCATGATTTCTCTGGACCTACGACCTACCATTTTTATTTAAAGAGGGCATCTTATAAGAAGATATGATGGAGAATAACTACCAATGGTCAAAGGGGATGGAAAAGTGAGCCAAGTGTGTGAAAGGGGTCAAATGGGATGCAGAACTGATTCAAACAGGGCGTTTGGGCCAACAGGAATGACATTGAGCTCACAAGATGTTCTCTTGCCAGGAAATTCAAATTATAACCTGAAGAAGAGATAACTAGTCAATAAAATTTAAAAAAATAGAAAGAAGAGCCAATGAAAGTTAGCTTAACATATGGCATAATTCCTAGTCCCAACTCTACCTGGGTGTAATCTGACCCTTGGCTCTCTCTGGTGGCATCCTAATATATCTTTGTTTCTCCTTAAAATAAAATAAAACAAAACATGAAAAAGTCAATGCTCAAGATTCTGTGCATCTGTTGTGCTTATTTATATTTTTATTGAAATTCAGGAATCCCTGAGTCAATAAGTCAACCAAACACTTATTCTAAACTATTTGACAACTCAGATGGAAAATTACTTATATAAATAATTATATAACAAGTTTCACAGCATTTCAAAAATAAATGAAAAAGCCACTGAACGTTTACCACAATAAAATTCTTCAAAGCACATAAGGAAATATTTAAGAACATGTAAATCTCAAATGACCAAAACAAGAGAATTACTGTCACTACATTGGTAGACAAAAGGGACAGAATATGTTAAAGGAACATAAACTATATATGGTGGAAATTTACATTTTTAAAAGCAACCAAAACATCTTCTAATAATAAGAAAATATAACAAAAATATCACAACTCTTCAGGCATATTAAGTAGCAGATACACCATAGGTGGATATAGAATCAGTGAGCTTGTTAGTAAATTTAAGGTTATAAATTATGTGATCCAGGAAGAGATAGGCATTGTGAGTGAGAGCAAACAAAGGCTTAAGGAACAATTGATTATTCCCAGACTTATTTTCTTCTTACACATTAGTTTATCTGAGAGGAAGTCAGATGTGAAAAGATACAAACCATGTTTGGCTCTAAACAGATATGACTGCCGTATTTTCAGCTAGAGTAAGGTTATATCACTTTCAGAAAAATCCCACATCAAAAAATATCATAGAAAATTGATGGTGACATTAAGTGCACTTAGGGACATTGGTGAGTACCCCATCTCCGGCCCCTTCGTCATCCTTCTGCAATTTCAGGTTAGAGGTAAGTGCAGGTATACATGCCCCTTCTTGCCTAAGACATTCACCATAGGACACCCTGTGTGATCCAACTCACCCTTCCTATCTAAAATTGTGAGGGCTGCCAGGGAGTGGGAACCAACCCACCTTCTTCTCTATCACTTCTGTGATGACTGTCATTATTTGTTAACCTCAGTACCTCACAGATGAAGCAGATGTACATGCTCCACACTCCTCCTAGGTAGATTTTCTCTTCATCTCTCTCTCTCTCTCTCTCTCTCTCTTCCTCGCTCTCTCTCTCTCTCTTTAACACACACACACACACACACATTATCTGTATTTATCTCTGCAGGAGTTTAGAAGTAAGAACTAACATGGCAGGGTGACAGGCTAGTGGGATCAATCAGTGGCAGTTCTGTCACTTTCCTAAGATCACAAAACTGCCAAATCTTTGAACCAGAACTCAAATGCAAGTTGGAAGTCTATATACTATTGTTTGTTTATTTTTAAATCCAGAATTTATTTTTTGCTAGTGCATTTACAATTGAGGAACAAGGAAAAAAAATAAATCTTCAGTGGGCCTTCACTGAATTTTGACAACCATTGAGCTGTATGAACCTAACCTCATGACTCAAGAAACATTCCCTTTTACCTTTGTCCGGATTATCCTGGTATTGTTTGTGAAGTCTAGGCTCAGCTGGTTGGATGGATCTGGATTGGCTCCCTGAGATGCTCAGGAGGTACACATATAAGCTTCCCAATAGCCTTGAGCTTCCTGAAGGCTCACACATCTGGCAACAGAGCTCCCATGATTCTAGACACTGGGGCCTGCATGGCTCTCCTTTTCCCTCCTTCTTCATATCCTTCAGTATCTTACTCATTCTTGTTCTAGATTACTTCCATTTTGTGGAGACTAGCCCTAGCATCCTTGCATAGCATCTCAGGCAAGAGAGAGTAAAAGTTAAGAGTTGTAAGCCTCTGAACATTGCAAGGTAATACTTTCCCAGTGCCATTTATACTGCCTACTATGGATCTGCACAAGTTTGAAGGCCAGTCCAGACTCAGTATATATAGGGACATAGGCAAACCATTCTATATTCTTCTTTGCCACAAGTTAAATGAGGTAAAGATCTGAAGGAGTTGGAGAGAACAAAGCATTCTTTCTCCATGGCATGGCTTCTTAGTAGCAGGGATTGATGAAGTTCAAAGTGAAGGTTTGCAGAGTCATTTCTTCAATTAGTTATAAAATTTAAATATTAAATTAACATTTATGCACTAATATTTATTAATAGAATTTTATGCACTTAATTATCAACCTTTAAAAATTATAGAAATATTATGTTTGATGTTTTATTACTTGGAAATGTTTTCTTTGGTCTTTAAAGATACTTAACAAACATTTCATATTATGAATAGTCCCACTAGATTGTACCATACATGTCCTAAAATTGCATATAAAGTTATTATAATTACTTAAAATTAAAGTTTGGTAGTTGAGAAATTCCATACTTCTTTTATATCAGTGTATCTTTTCTAATAATGGCCACTATTATAATTAAGTATACTGAAAACTTTAAAAGTACATTTCACATTTTCTTTTAAAATGTATGATCTGTAATGACATTCTTTTAATTATCACATCTACTTTCCTACTGTAAGTAAAAAACAAAATCTTGGCATTAAAAATCTTGTCAGAAGCTTCTAGATGTTATTAAGCAATCACATATTGGAAGAAGAAATATAAACTAATATCTATCAAAATGATAAGAGGCTTAGACAATAATTAAAGAGTGCAAAGTTTCCTGTCTATAGTCACAGGAAATGTGATTCTTGTTTTTGTTATCATTGCTGAGCTGTGTGGATGAAGATGTTCTATGAAAAATTAAAATGTCATAAAAAGACAATGCACGTAAACAGCTGGGTCAACAGTTCATGATGCACAGCTGCACACACACACTGAAGAAGAGATGTTCTGAGCTTGGCCAACGCTGACATCCTTATTCTAGCTAAAGCAACTACATAGGAATCACACTTGGCTCTGTCAGGACTTGCCTTGTGTGTTCATCATGAACACACAGTGCCTATCTTTTATTAAAGCTCAAAGCTAGAGAAAGGATAACACAGGGGTAAGACCAATAGTTTCCGCTGCCTGAAATCAGGCTTATTATATTGTGAGTTTTCTAAGACTTACTTGGTCATTTTCCTAGGTCAGTTTACACATAATGTACAGAGTCAGTGTAATGGGAATTTTTGTGTTTAGGAGCCATAACATTGCAGAAAGCGCCATCTTTTCCTTAAGTGGCAAAGCTGTCCACACACATTTTATATCTCCTGACCCTGTTTCTGCATTGACAGACACCTCATGAGGTTCTTGTGATGATTAAATATTAGAACACACTAGTAACTTGCTTATGAATATTGAGTGAATATTGTTGAGATAGAAAACACACCTTCTCTTCTTAGAATATAAAGGTTGTATTCAATGATTCCCAAGGATTATGCCTTCTTCAATTCAGGCCTTGAATGTCCCTATGTATACTGAATCTGGATTGGCCTTCAAACTTGTGCAGATCCATAGTATAAATGGCAGTGGGAAAGCACTACCTTGAAGTGATGCTAGGGCCAGTCTCCACAAAGTGGAAGTACAAAGTGGAACAACAATGAGTAAGATCTTGAAGGATATGAAGAAGGATGCAGGCCCCAGTGTCCAGAATCATGGGAGCTCTGTTGCCAGATGTGTGATAGATACTCGAGCCTTCAGGAAGCTCAAGGCTATTGGGAAGCTTATGTCTGAGCCTCTTGAGCTTCTCAGGGAGCCAATGCTGATCAATCTGATTAGCTGTTACTGACTGGGGAATAGCCAACCAAGGTACAGAGACTAACCATAGTAAAACACAGCAAAATGTGAATTCTACCAATGCTCCTAGGTGGCCATGGGCAACATGTGTGATTCCTTCCCCAGTGGCACTTCTGTTCTTATTTCCACTATCATTTTTTTCCTTCTTGAATTACCAATTCTAACTCTCAGCTTATATTCAAGGGTTTTATTTTTCTTTTCTTTTCAGGTATCTTTATGGAATCTGACTCAAATTATTTATTCTCCTTGAGGTTCTTGTTACCAATGAAATAAGCCCAGTAAGTAAGGCAAGGGGTCATTAGAAGCTGAATGCATACCTTAAATCACATTTGATAAAAATAAGGAAAAGGAGACAATCTAAAGGGGACATTTATATGGATGCACTTGGAGTGGATATCTATTTGGGTTTCATCTACTTGACATCAGTATCACCTAATGATCGCAATAACTAATCATTTCTTATGGCCTAAAGTTCAAGTTATAGAGTGTCTGCCTAGCAAGTACAGCAGCGCTGTGTTCAAACCTCAGTGCATAAAACAACAACAACATATAATTTGCTCCTTTGGAATTTCCTCTCAGCAACTAGAAAATGAGTATTACAACCTAATAACTTTTCCCTTTATTCTACCCAGGACATATTGAGTTCTTACATATAGACTTTCTTCCCAGAGCTTGAGTTGTAAATTCCAACTGAAGACAAGAATGAATTAATTCCACTTGCAATACTGAAGCCATACTGGGAAGCAATTCCAATCAGTAAAGACTTCTATCTTTGTCAATTGTGTCATGCTTATCTTGAAGATTAAGAATCAACTTTGCTCCGTATATCTTGAATCAATTATCTCTCTCCCTTCTCTTTGTCTCTTTCCCTAAGCCAGAGACCATATTAATATAAATACTCATTTGAATGAGTTTTTAAATGACTGATAACCTTCAATATCAACAACCTATGACTAAAACTATACATCCAGCTAAGCAAACAATATACAAACAATATACAAAGCTTTGTATTAAACATGCTGTTCATGAAGTCTATGATGCTTTCAAGAAATTAGGACTATTTGATTAAAAATAACACCAATTCCTCAATCACAAAGCTAGATAATACTGCTACTAAAATCTGACAGCAGCAAATCATTTCATCAGTAACCACATGCCAATCTTACTTATGAGCACACAATACCCTACATGGGATCAAATCCTGGAAATACTCTAAAAATAATAGATTATACCAACATTTGATTTATCCTTGGAATGAAGGGGAGATTTAAATTTAGAAAATCTGTTAATATAAAATTTCATATCAAGGGAGGCTGGGAAGGGATGGGAAGGGTAAGCAAAGGAGGAGGCTGCAATGCTTGGTAAGAAATGTACGCATTATCCTGCCCATGCAATTGTAACCCCTCTGTATAGTTTGTTCACAAATAAAATAAAATAAAATTTTAAAAAAATTTCATATCAAAGGTCAAAGAGACAAACAGCAGAATAATGTCAGTGGTGTATAGTTGAAAACAGAGGGTATTTTTTTCCAGGACAGGAGAGATTCTTGACAAAATATACTATACACTGTTTAAAAATTAGCTTCCATTAGCTAAAGGTCAAACTCAGTTTCTTACAATGGACAATTATTGTGTAGAATCAAAAGCCAATGACATACTTATAAGGAATTATTTCCCATATCTTTTAGTCACTTTGAATACAGTCTCGATTTCCAAACTTCCTGTTTACACTTGATTTGAAAATAATGACAATTTCATTGTCTTTACATTTAAATATATTTGGTAGTCTCAAAAGCGATACAGAATAAAGTGCTTCTAAGATTTGCTGTTTCCTACTGGATGAAAGCCATCATCATTGAGTAACTTTTTTAAAATGAACTAAAACAAAGGCCAGCATAAATTTTACAATCTAGAAAACAGCCATGTGACTCACACAAGTAATCCTGGCTACTTAGAAGGCTGAAATCTCAGGATCATTGTTCAAAGCCAGCCCAGGCAGGAAAGTCCTTGTAAATCTTATAGCCAAAAACCCCCCAAGACAAACAAATAAAAAACCCAGAAATGGAGTTATGTCTCAAGTGGTAATGTTAGTCTTGAGCAAAATAGCTAAAGCTCTGAGGTTAAGTCCCAGGACCAGCACAAACAAACATCAAGAAATAAGAATTTTAAATTAACATTTTACTATTAATCTGTGTTGATTTAGCTAAAATAGAAAAATAGCAGGGGCGGGGGGGGGGTAGTTGTGGAGCTGAGAGGAAAGGAATGGTAGGGGGAAAACAAAGGTGGAGGCAACAATGCTCAATAGGAAATGCACTCATTATCTTACTCATGTAACTGTAACCCCTTTGTACAACATTTTTACAATAAAAACCTACAAAAAAAGAAAGATAGCACTGTAGGAACATTGTAGGCAGACAACACTTATTCAGTTGTGTACATATGTATGTATGTATGTATCCATGTATGTATGTAAGTATATTATTATTTATTGGTTCTAGGGACAGAACTCAGGTCCTTACATATGTTAGGAAAGCATTTCAGCAATGAGCTATATATCCTACACCCTATTCTAAGAACATCAACTGAAAATCGATTTGGAAAATAAGTGAAAGTTTATAAGAAGTGAAAGTCACGATTTGGTAAGATGAATATTATAAAATCTATACAGTAATTGATACATCCAAACATATAAGTTCTGTAGAAAAAGTCACAAAGAAAAGTACATTAAGAAGAATTCAGAGAATCAATTTCCTCAGAGATTATTTTTCTAAAGTTACAATGAGCCCACAACATCTTCAAATATTATAAAACTGTAATAAATATAACCCTATTTTTTCAGAAAGAGATAAGATGTCCAAAGATGAATTGAATGCCTAAACAAATTCTGTATGTTAAATAATAAAGTATATAAAAGTAGCACTTCAAATAATTAAAAATGGGAATGGCACCCAGTAAATTGGATGAGCACAATTTAAGTAGAATTTGAATATAGCATCCACAAACATACATGTCAAAGGAATTCAAGAAAAAAAAAGATGGAACAAGTAAAATGAACTTTAAAGATATTTAATATTTATTCTTGGAGTTGGATTTTTCTTTGTAAAACACAGAAGCAATTTTTTTCAAAAAAGAAAACAACAGAACTCTGGTTAATAATTTATAAAAAATATGTGTATGATTAAAATTAGCATATTATATTGGTAAATAATAAAGACTATTGGGGCTGGGAAGATGGCTCAGCAATAGAGTGCTTGCCTTGGATGCAGAAGGCCCTGAGTTCAATTCCTCAGCACCACATAAGAAGAAAAAGCTGGAAGTGGCGCTGGGGCTCAAGTGGTAAAGCACTAGCCTTGAGCTAAAGAGCTGAGGGACAGCACCCAGGCCCAGAGTTCAGGCTCCATGACTGACAAACAAAAAAAATTGAGAAAAATGTATGTGATGCTGCTGCACAATTTTGAATAAGGATTACTGTAGGAAGGTTCTGATATTTTTTAAAGGAAAAGTATAGTTTTGGCATTATTTCAGAGTTAAATGTATCTATTTCCATTAAAATCTCTAAATTATGTAATTCAATTTTTTATACCTACAAATTTGTCCAGATCTTGAATACTCACCAAGACTATATGATTCTTTTTATTATGAGAAACACTGTAGTGAGAAAATTCACTGATTGTGCCAATTAATCCACTTAAGAAATACAATTTTATATATTTATAGGACTATGTCACTATCATTGTATTCTTGTTAAAAGTAGCCCTGTCTACTAGCAGTTAATCCCAGAGTATCCTTCCTTCTATTCTATCCAGACAGACCTCAGCCCTAAAAACCACGCAAACCTAAATTTAAACTTTATCCATATAATTTTGCCTAAAACAGAAAATCATAGAATCATATGATATGTGATATTATTTCCTAAGATTGAATTATTTTCCTTTTTTATTTTACTTTGCTATTTAAAAAAACTGAGACAGATATGTCTTA
>NW_012267269.1:12571299-12586728 GCF_000151885.1 Dipodomys ordii
CTGGGGGAGATACATACAAAGCAACAAAGAAATCATCTTATAAATATGTTGGAAACAATCATAAGAAAGAAAAAAATCATTTGAATCTTGTTTTTGTTGTTGTTGTGGTTTTTGTTTTGGTTGGTCATGAGGCTTGAACTCTGGGCTTGAGCGCTGTCCTTGCGCTCTTCAGCTCAAAGCGAGTGCCCTACCTCTTGAGCCACAGCACCACGTCCGGTATTCTAGTGGATTTTTAACTATTTGTTATAAATGGGCATTCTCATTATTTTTGGAATGTCCATTGATATTACATAAAAATACAGTTGGTTGTTTATTTTTCAAATTTTTTGAGTTGCTTTACTGGTTTCAATAGGTTTTTTAATGTATTGTTTACAATTTTATCTACACATAAGTAGACAAATTAATCAAATGAATCAATTAATCAAATAATGCTTTCCCTTTCCTTCCTTTCTTGCTTCCTTTCTTTTCTTTTCCTTTGTTTATTTAATGTTTCTCTTTTTTTGGTTTGAGCTAAGTGCTATGCACTGATCCTCTTTCTTGGTTGTCAATTTATTACTTGAATCACATCACCAGCCCTTTTTTTTTTTAACTTTTTCTTTTTTTCTTTTTTAGTAGATATATTTTTGGAAATGAGTCTAGTAAAATATGCTGCCAAATCTGCCTTCATACTTCAATCCTCCATATTATAGCCTCTTGAGTTGTCTGGGTTACTGGCATAAGCCACTGCCTCTTTTTTTGGTGTGTGTGTGTGTGTGTGTGTGTGTGTGTGTGTATGTGTGTGTGTGTGTGTGTGTGTGTGTGTGTGTGTGTGTGTGACTGAATTAACTATATTAGTAAGGCCATCCACTGTAATGTTAAATAAAATGGTAATCGTGAAAGTCCTAGGCTTGTGTTGAACTTGAATAACACAGTCCAACACCATTAGGTAAGATGTAACACCTCTGATAAGGTTGACAATCTCTGTTCCATTTCTTGTGGCATAGTTTGTCGGGTTTTTATTTTTATAAGTGTCTGCTGAAATGCTGGTGTGTTTTTGTCCTTTAATTCTAGTATATATGAGATGACTGACTCCTAGATATTAAGAAACTTGCTTGTCCAGAACAAATTCTAGAGAGATGTGTTACATAACTTTATCTGAGTATTATAGCTAGATTTTACTTGCTAATAATTAAGGATAGTTGCATCCATATTCACAGAAGATAAAGATCTCTAGTTTACTTTGTTAGTTCTTTTATTGGTCTGATTTTGATATTATTAAAACTGTGATCTTGGAATGTAAGTTAGGAAATTTCTACACCTTTTCTGTTTTTTGGAAATATTTGTGGAGTTTTAATTGCAATTTTTCTTTGAATGTAGAATGTTTCTGAGCATTGTCTTTTCGTTCAGTGAAATTTTTAATTTGTTAATTTAATTTAATCTCTCTCCTTGTTAAAAATGCATCAGCATTTTAATACTAAGTCTGTTTTGGCAGTTCATTTTCCCATGAAAATGATGTTCTTTTCAATTCTGACTGTAGTCATTTTAGTCTCTAAATTTGCTTGGCTATTCTCATTAAATTTTTTGTGAATTTTATTTACATTTTAAGGCAATGATCCTCATATTGTTTAGCTTTATTATTTTATTCCTATTTCTTTATTTTCTAGGTTTTTATGTTTGAATTATATACAGCTTGGTTCTTCTTTTGCCTGCTTTATTATGGTTGAAGCTTAATTTAGGAAGTGTAGCTTTTCTCCATTTTTAACCTATGTATTTATAGCTGAAACTCTCCATTGGAGCCTTGATCTAGCTGAATCCCTTCAGTTTTTATATACTCAATTTCATAGTCTTTCACCCAAGAGTATTTCCTAATTTCCCTCAGGAGACACTCTCCTTTTACCAATTTTATTTAAGAGTGAGTATATGATTTAATTTTCATATTTGTGAGAATTTCTTCCTGCTTTTCAGTTCTCCTTTCCCTTCCATCATTACAGGCAGATGGGCTTTGTATGGCTCTGAGACTCTTAGATTATTGAATAGGTTTCTTCTAGAAAGCATCTCAGAGCTCAGCATAGAATCCCTCAGAACACACCCTGTGTTCCTCACAATAAGTACACTGCGGCTGTGGACAGGAGTTTTTACAAATACTACCTTTAGTTGCTTTATAGCATTATTTGTTATTACAGTTTTTTAAGCTGCCTTTGTTTGGCTAGGGATTCTATTTATTGTAAAAATGGCATTTAAAATCTAATTATTATAGATAATTTTTAAATTGTTTTTACCTTAAAACATGCCATCTTTTAGCTTATTTATTTATGATGAGTTCTTATGTGCTACCCAAAGGGATTTCAAATTTATGATGTGCCTTTCCTGAATTCTGGATAACTGGGATTACAGAAGTGCATCCATATGCCTAACTGATGACATTTTAATATCCAATTATTATTGTTGAACTGCCAGTTTCTACATTAAATCAGGTCAGCTTTTAGCTTTTTCTCCCCTGTGTGTAGTGATATTATTAGGGCTTGAACTAAGTGTCTCACTCTGAATTGCAGGTCTTGTTCAGAGCTAGTGCTATACCTTTATGAACCACACTTACTGTCAGATGTCTTATTAGTCAATTAGAGATGTAGCCTTGTGGACATTTTTGCCTGGGCTGTCATTGAACTGTTAGCCTCCAGATCTCAGGAGTCCTCCAGTCTCAGGTAGGCCTACATGCATAAGCTACCAATGCCTGGAGATTGCTCTCCTTATTTTATTTTTTTGTTGGTCCTGACCCCTGAACTCTGGGCCTGGATGCTCAAGTGGTAGGCTAGCCCTTTACCACTTAAGCCACTGCACCACTTCTGGCTTTTTCTCCTTATATGGTGCTGAGGAATAGAACCCAGGGCCTCATGCAAGCACTCTACCACTGAGCCACCTTCCCAGCCTCTCCCTATTTTTAATAGTCTTTTAACCTTTATGCCTAAGACATTAATTTATATAGCATCAGTACAAGTACTAAAGAATTTTTAATTTGATTGTGTATTAATACTTATTGATGAGTTTTATACTTAAAATTGGTGATGATGAGCTTCATCAGTTGGTTTGTGTGGGAAACTATTTAGTTCTCTCTCACTTCTGCAAGCCAGCTTTGATGGGTACAATATGTTTGATTGCCAGTTATTTGTTTGTTTATTTGTTTTATCTTCTGCATTTTAAATATATCTTACTGTTTCCCAGGTCTCTAAAGCATCTGCTTTAGAAATCTTGTAGTTCTGCTGAAACTCATTGATGTATGATTTATTTATCTATTTGGCTGCTTTCAATATTTCCTTGTCTTTGATTCTTGGCAATTTGATCATCTCTTGACTGGTTGAAGTTCATGGAGACCATTGACTTTTCTGAGCCTAGATGCTTATACTTACCCTGTATTTAAAATTTATATCTATTATTTCATTATAAATTACATGAGAAATAAAACCACTTGAACAGCCTTGTTCTTTACAGCCTTATCCACCATAGCCAAGGAATGGAAACTGCCCTGATGCCCCTCTGTGGATGAATGGATCAAGAAAACATGTTATATGTACACAATGGAAGCCAAGTGCTGGTGGCTCACACCTGTAATCCTAGCTACTCAGGAGGCTGAGATCTGAGGACTGAGGTTCAAAGCCAGACTGGGCAGGAAAGTCCAGGACACTCTCATCTCCAATTAACCACCAGAAAACTGGAAGTGGTGCGGTGGCTCAAGTGGTAGAGTGCTCACCTTGAGCTGAATAACTCAGGGACAGCACCCAGGCAGAATTCAAGCTCTACAACAGACAAAGAGAGAGAGAGAGACCCCCCCCACACACACATACACACACACAAACACACAGAGTCAGAGACAGAGACAGAGACAGAGGAGGATACACAATGGAATTTACTCATCCATTAGGAAGAATGTCATGACATTATTTGTAAAGAAATGGATGAAACTGGAAAATTACATGTTAAGTACATAAGTAGGACCAAAGACACATATCTTCTCTTACAGGTGGATGCTAGAACTAATTTACAAATGTAAAAATGAACACTTAAGGGGTTGTATGCAAACGTACACATATGTATTAACCGAAGTATGGCATTTGCAATGGGGAATTCAAGCAGTGTAATTCCTTAGAAAATTAACTCACAGTCCAACAAAACGAATACCAGGGAACTATAACTTGAAAGGTGTGGGGTGAGTGGGATCAAGGAGAGGGGGCTGGGCAGGAAGGGGACAATGCAATCGTAATATTCAATGTGGAGCGGGTCTGGGTTTGGAAGAAGGGGGGAACGATGAAAGGAGTGGCACTGATCAAGTTGCACTGTACTCATAAGATGACTGGTGTATGGTGACCCTTTTGTGAAAATACTTCATGAGAATAAAAACATAATGTGAAAAACGATTTTACAAGCTGGGCACCGGGCTCACTCCTGTAATCCTAGTTACTCAGGAGGCTGAGATCAGAGTATTGTGGTTCTAACGCCAGACCTGGCTTTTTCTTATCTCCAATAAACTACTCAGAAAAAGCCAGAGATGGTGCTGTGCTTCAAGTAGTAGAGTGTTAGCCTTAAGTACAAAGAGGCTCAGGGACAGTGCCCAGGCCCTGAGTTCAAGCCCCAGGTCTGGCCAAAATTAATAATAATAATAATAATAATTTGAAAATTATATCCCTTTAAAAATTAACACATACATTTTTTATCTTTAATAATTATGTTAAAGTAAAATAGTAAGATGTGATATAAGGCCAGTTGCTGGAACTCACTGTTAGCTTTTACTTCTATGAAATTCAATATGTTATCTAACCTATTTTTTTGGAAGATCAAACCAAAATAATAAATAAAGTCCCAGCAAAGTGCTTGGCAGAGAGTAACAATAGTTGATATTCAGGACAGTAAGCTCTGGAGTCTATTAGCCTATACTTGAGCCCTGATCTGAATCTTTACTGGATCTATTGCCTATGCTTTATTTTTTTCTTTGTAAAATGAAAAAAAATTATGTCTTCTCAGAATAGTTATAAATTGAGTTACTTTATATCGAACATTTAAGGAAGTATTAATATATATAGTATCTTCCCCCAAAATACTAGCCCTAATCATATTTTTATTGGATAAGCCTAACTTTGTCCTAATTGATGATAAGTTTAGAAGGTATCCTTCAAAAGAAAGCTGTTTGGTAGATGATTTGATCAAAAGCCATGAATGTGAAATAAAAATATGTATCCATAATATTTTTATTTCCAAAAGTAGTTATAAATACTTGTACTTTACACATGGTGGCAACTGCCACTAACTTCATAGTGGAGAAGAAAGGGAAAGTTCAGGCATAAAATGACTTTGTCAGAGTAATCAAATACTTGGTTGATAATGAAGATAGTGATTATATTCATGTTGAGGGCTATGGCGATACCTTTCCATTGGAGTAATCTTTCCACTAATTTTGACACTTAATTCTAAACATCTTTATAACATCTCCAATCAAGAGAAAAGAAGCCAAAAGGAATGTAGATGTTTACAAGCCCTAATAATACATTTCAATTGAATCCCCGTTTCCCTCAAGATGAGAAAATATGTGCTGAGTGTAACTGCACTTGATTTTCACTGTGCAGTTTCTGGGAAATTAATTAGCTACAATGATTAAAAATAATCCACAGAGATTCAGTTTGTTACAATAATTCCTGAAAATTAGAGTTTTTCAGCCAACAGCTTTATCTTATTCAGAAAGAATGTGTATTTTGAATACAAGAAAAAAGGGAACAAATGACATGGAAACCACTTACCATTGTTAAAAAATGATTCCTTACTAAAATACTGTTTTGTCTAAAAAGGAAGACACTCACAAATGCTTTCCATTACTTCACTAGATTGCTGTTGAATACATTGTTCTTAATACTCGGATTTTCAGGAACTCATCAGAATCTTTTTTTTTATGAATACTATTAAATTTACTTGAGAGGCTCCTAAAGGGTTTGTTTGTATTGTTGCTGTTCTCACTGCTGAATAAAATTGGGCAATTTTATGGACTCATTAAGATAACGTATGTCTAATTATGTTCTTTTAGCAAAAAAAAATCCTCCAACCTTTTAGCAGAAATATAGACTAAATTGACAAAAATAAAGATGTAAACACTATAAGACTAAAAATAAATCACAACTAAAACTGATAAAGAACTAGATGCTACTAATTACCATGGTAATTATTAATGTTTATTCAAATTGCATTTTTATAAGTAGTCATTCTCAAGAACTATTTGGATATAATTGTGAACTGAAGATTCATTTTTGCCTATTTTATTTGCTGATGTAATAATTATTACACACAAGTAACATAGATGAAATCACTTGTTTCTTGTGCTGAGATTTCTTGTGCTGACCTTCAAAGCTGGCTGTCATATAATCTGCCTTTCCTATGTGACTTTTATTTTTCACTCTTTTCAATGGGCATCTCCGACTAGTCTCATGTTTGACCTCAGCATTTCATGTGTACCTCAGATTCAGGACTGTGCTCAAATATATCTTAGAAAACCCCTTCCTGGCCTGGGAAGGTGGCTCAGTGGTAGAGTGCTTGCCTTGCATGGATGGGTTTGATTCCTCAGCACCACATAAGCAGAATAATCCAGAAGTGGTGCTATGGCTCAAGTGGTAGAGCAATAGCCTTGAGCTGAAAACTCAGGGACAATGCCCAGACCCAGAGTTCAGGCCCACAACTGACAAAAAAAAACCCAAACAAACAAACAAACAAAAGAAAACCTTCCTTCTGGAAAATATTCCCACTTTTCCTTAATTTGCAGAGCTTTTAATTGTACCATAAAAACAATTTCAACGTTCTGCTCAGACATGCCCACCTCTTAATTTAAGAATTGTGACTTTAACTTGAAAACTACTCTTGATCTTAGGCAAAATACCAAGAAGTAATACGACTTGTAATCCACTGGAACTATAAAGCAAGTGATGGACTTTGAGCTGTTAGCGATTTTATCCTACAAATCAGAATTTAAATATTTACTTTTACCAATCAGAGGACCCATAGAACACTAAACCACTTCATTTGCAAGTCACATTATATCAAGGTGCAAATCATATTGCCTGTAGTTACAACTAGCTGGCTCTAATTTAGCCACTGTAACTATAATCAATCTGTAACCAATACCTAGGAAGAACTAGCCTATCATTTTTTTTACTTCATGATTTTTACTTTTCTGAAAACATAAACATTTTAATTTTTGACTCTACTTGGAAATAAACTTTACACTTTTTATTTTACTGTAAAGATTCTGTGCAGAAGGGTTACCGTTACATGAGTAAGGCAATGAGTACATTTCTTATCAAGCATTGTTACCCACCCCTTTCTGTTCTCCCACAATCCTTAACCTCTCCCACCTCCCTCTCCCCCTCCAAGAGGTTGTATAGTTCAGTTCCAATATACTGTCTTGTGGGTATCATTATTGCAATGGGTCATCTTGTGTCCTTGTTTCAGCATTTTGTTATTTCCCTTCCCCTCTCCAAATTATACAAATGTATATACAAGATGCAGGATACCAAAATCAAGTTAAGTGACAACAGAAGATATACCATAGGGGGAAGAACATACAAAAGAAACAAAAAAAATCACATAGGACATTAAAAACTACAACAAAGAAAGACCTCTTGTGTCCATGGGTTGGGGTTAATTTCGTTTAGTATAATCTTATATGGTGATATAGCTTTTGAGCTTTTCTGCTCATTAGATAAAATTATCCTACATATATACTAATTATTGCAAATGAGGGAAACCATGGGACCTATATTTCTTTGGGTCTGGCTTACTTCACTAAACTTTTATCCTTTAAGGAAATGTATGAAAATAAAGTATCAGGGAAAATAAAGGCTGGATAGTGAACCTAAAGAAAATCACTATGGCAAAAATGTGTTATAAAACACTCTATCACAGAAATGTGAATTTTAAAAATAAAGCATTTCAGAATAGAAAAACAAGGCTTGGGGATATTCTGTGGAAGGGCAATATTCTACACATTTACAACAATTTTGGATTTCTGGGCACAAGACCAATGGTGAGAAACAACCTCTGGAATGAATATATGAAAAGATGTTAGGGCTGCAATCAAATAAAATCCACAATCAACTTAATTTGATGCTTGTTTAATGATATGCATAATCCTTATTGTGTTTCAAGGAGATTAGTAATAATTGCTGAAGGGTCCCCATAAATTAATACAATTAGTATTGTTCTGACACAGTCAAACTAAGTGTTCCTATGATAAGCAAAGGGAAAGTAATGCAAAATCAACTAGAAGAAATGAGAAGTTGTTCTAAGGTTCAAGTGGAGAAAGAAAAAAAATAGGAGATACATAGATATCTTTTAGCTTAATTCTTTCCTGGTAGTAATACACACACTGAACAATAAAGAATGAAGATTTCTATTTGGGTATTTGATGTCAAAGTACAAGATTTCTCACTTTCGTGGCATCATTCTCTTGGCTATGGAGACTGTAGAACTCAGAATTGCATGTCTTGTCAAGAGAGGGATTGGTTGTTATGAAAGTTGAGAAGCAACTTCCATTTTTCATCTGTTCCTTGAAAACAATCTCCCAGTATTACAGATGGAACAGAGGAGAAAAAAATAAAACAAAACAAAAAAACCAAGAAGACCCTACTCTCTCTCCTCTCAGGAGTCCTAAATCAGATTTCAGTAGTAGAGAAATATATGTCCTAAAAAAAAAAAAGTAGAACGGCAAGAAGTCACTGCTGTAATACTTTGTGTTGATTTTCCAATGCAGAGAGCTGTGAAGGGATTCTGGCAAGGAATGACTCTGAAGAAGTCTCCAGCCTCCCAGAACCCTGAGCAGAGCAGGACTGCTTTACAAAGGCTCAGCCTGACCACTTTCCCTATGTATCCTTTCCCTAATAGGAGAATCAGTGATTTATAGTAGGAAAATCAACTCTCTCTCTCTCTCTCTCTCTCTCTCTCTCTGAGCTTCTTTTGTTTAAGGCTAGTACTCTACCATATGAGCCACAGCTCAGCTCCACTTTTTTATTTTCTTTCCTTCCTTCCTTCATTCCTTTCTTCCTTCCTTCCTTTCTCTTTCTTTCTTTCTTTCTCTCTCTCTCTTTCTTTGGTATTTAATTGCAGGTAAGAGTTTCACAGACTTTCCTGCATAGGCTGACTTTGAATCAGGATCCTCAGATCTCAGTCTTGTGAGTAGTTTGGATTATAGGCATGAGCCACCAGTGACCATAATTAATCAATCATGTGACTCATGAACATGGCATATCACTATTATTTGGAATTTGCTTTTTTAACTTTCTCTCTGAATATTACTTTGGTTTTAATGATCAAATCTTATATACCATTTGCTAGACTTGTCCTTAAATATTTCAAATATTTGATGCTAATATAATAACTATTTCTAAGTACATTTTATATTGTTAATCACTGTTATATATCATTCAAAAGCTTGCATTCCCTTCACTTGAAGTTTTCTTTTAGAACCTTCAGTTTGCCATGATTAATAATGTGTTTTGTCTCTGACTCATTTTCTTTTTCAACACTCATGAAACATTTTAGCTCCCTTTCATACCATCAAACATATTATAATGCTGTAAAACACATACATAATTGATAATAAAGGAAAAATAGTCATTAAGGTATTGCTCTTTTTTACTTCCAGGTTAAATAACTCACATTGAAGGCCTGACATTATTAATATATTGTATCCTCATAATAAAAAAGAGACCAATATTGTAAATTCCACTTTTAAACCAAGACATCTGAAACTTCGGTTTGAATAGCGTAAATATATTATGTAGGTTCTGGCCTCTGGTGTTATCATGAGATGGCGAGACTAGCAGAGTAACAAATGTACATAGCATGGCCCTTTGAAATCTTTTCTTGGTAGTTTTGCCATAGCTAGCTATAGCCTTTCTCCTAGATATCATTTACAGCCAATTCCTAAGCAAGAGGAATATCAAAAAGAACACTTCTTTTATTTGTCATCTGGGATGACAAGATGATGAGACACTTGCTATGAACATACACTCCACATAATCACTCATACCCGAGTTTAAGGCAGACACAAACATAGTCATGTTATTTGTGCTGCATTATACATGCTCATAAATAGAGAATGTGCAATTTTCACAGCAGGAATTTGGTTCAAATGCTTCTCTGCCACCATGTCCACATAGAATAGCCAGGTTGCTTTTGAAAACCCCTAGGACATAATCAGAAGCAGGTGATTCAATAGACTCTTTCCCTTACTCACCCAGATGAGTCTAATGGATTGATGAAGCTGAGAGAAGGTTTTAGAATCTTTGAATGTGGCTCCTCACAGCCTGTATGTGTCCCCTTCATCTTAAACAGAGGTTGTTTGCATTCTAGTTCTCTCATTTTCTGCCTCTGTACTGAGGTATTTAAACTATATTAAACTTACAGTATGCAAAATGGAGATGAGAATAGTTCCTAGGAAAGACACCACTGTGACCCCAGCATGTCAGAAAGTCAGTAAATAGGACATGTGATCAACGCTTTGGGTCACATAGATCTTCAGAGCAAAAAAAGGATGGTGTCTGGAAACTGATTTCTGTATAATCAATCAAAAGCTTTATTGTCCCATAGCTCAAAGGAAGACTATTCACACAAAACTCCAGGTGAACACTATGGAAAGGCCAGGAGAAAGATCTTGCAGGTCCACATATACACTCCAAGAATGACCTCTGGAGAAATAACTCCAGGAGCCAAGAAGCACTTGATTTGGAATGACAATACTGCTTAACATCTTAGGGCTTTTCTAAAATTTTCCTTTGACTTGAAATAGAATCTCTCTCTCTCTCTCTCTCTTCTTTCTTCCTTTCTTTTTCTTTCTTCTTTCTTTATTTTCTCTCTCTCTCTTTTCTGAGAAAAATATTCCATTCACTCTGACCTTACTTCCTTGCTGAGAAAAGTCCTGTGGTGATAACAGATAACAGAATTGGTAACCGAGTTGCAAAAGATAAATATATAACCAAGGAGACAAGCCACTTACTTCAAGGCATCTACAAAGAAAGATTATGTCTTATATTCAGCAGTTAATATCTTCCACAGCTATTAAGCCTAGGCTGCATACAGCTCCAAGGCTAAGCTACAATAAACCTGAGGACCAAGGGGATACAGGGAAAGTCTCCGCTCTTTGTATTTCATTAATCCTAAACAACAAAGTGAATTTGAGGTCTGGAATGCGGCATTTGAAAAAGTAAGGGACAATGCAGAGAATAGCTCACATGTTAGGAGGACTTACTTTTGAATTACTAAGAGTTGTGTCACTTGGTAAACTTGGTAGCAGTGACCAAGTCTCTCTATGCCCTGCCTTATGCAGAGCCAAATAAGTGAAATATTAAATAAATATGCAGTAAAAGGGATATTAGGATGATTTAAGAAAGAAATTTGAGAGCAAAAGTTTTGCCTTCCAGTAATGTCTAATTTCAATGGATTTTTAGGTTTTCCCACTTTAACATTTTGAAAATGAGAAAAACACAGACATACATACCCACACGAGCACCCGTACACACATGCGTGCATACAACATACACACACACACATACACACACACACACACACACACACACACACCCCTTCACAAAATGCTGTCCACTGATGCAAAGTACCTAAAATTCCATCAGAGAATGAATCAGGTAGTCGAACTGGCTCACAGGAAGAAAGGGAAATGGCTACATTCTAAATTTCTAGTGCATATTACTTTATTAAACATCACACTAGGTACTTCTTACACATTAATTCTTACTTTGTTCCAATAAGGTATTATCATATTTTCCAAATGAAGTAGTTGCTCATTTGGATAAACATTTTGTCAAAACTTACTCTTCTGATAAGTGTTAAGAGCTTGAACTGAAACACCCATGTATCTAGCATGATAGTTCTCCCTCTTCTGTGCCCAGAAAGCATTTCAAGGTCAATAGAGGACAGTGGTTCCCACAAGCTGGGTGGGGTGGCTCATGCTTGTAACTCTAGCTCCTTGGGAGGCAGAGGCAGGAGGATGTTGGGTTTGAGGTGAGCCTGGGCAAATGAAGAATCCATCTCATAAACAAATAAAAGGCTAAGAGGTGTAGATTAAATGATAGAGCATTTGCCTAGCATATGCAAGTCCCTGGGTTCAATTTCCAGTATGAGAGAAATTAAATAAGTAAAATAAAAATTGTGTTTTACAATCGTCCATGACTTGGAAAAATCTCTAATTATACTTGTTAGAAACATAAATTGTGGAGCATCATTTCAACCCAAATCTATAGGAAGGAGCTTAAAAGCTCTGTTTAATAAACACTCCAAGTGGTTACTATACATGCCTGAGATTGTGGCACATCATGAAAACACAGAGATTCGCTCTCAAACCGTTTAGTCTATTTACTTTTTAAAATAATTATCTCAGTACAAATATTTATTTCAGTAGAAACATATTAAACTTTTATTAGTGGAATAAGTAAGATTAATTGTGTGCTTTTAAGAAAACTAAAGGTACTACTACTAGAAAAACTCACGGACTCTCAACAGCAAAATAAATACTATAAAATATTTAAGGCAGGTATCACGTGTATGTCAAATTGACATATAGTGTGAACAAGAACAAATCTCACACTGTTCAATGTCATGCTGACACTTAAATATGCTGTAATTTTAAAATAAAGTACAAAAATAATTTTTTTATTTTTATTTTTTTATTGTGAAAATACTGTACAGAGGGGTTACAATTACATGGGCAAGATAGTGAGTACATTTCTTATCAAGCATTGTAGCCTCCTCCTTTGTTTACCCTTCACATCCCTTCCCATCCTCCCTCCATCCCCCCTCCATCCCCACCTAATCCTCCCCCACCCCACAAGTTGTAAAGTTCTTTTTCGACATGACAACTTGTACTTCTCATTGTTGAAAAAAATTTTATTAATTAGGTCAAACAACAGAATTCAAGGGAACTATAAAATGTGTGGAGTTACATGATACCACTTGAATCTGTGCATTTCCATTTTCATTTTCTGTGGACTTGAACAAAACACTTAATATCATCTGTCTCTAAGTCATTCTATCTAATTCACAAATATATGTAATAATGTTTTATCTATAGGGATAAAGTATGGATTAAAACTATCATTACAAAAATTACTTTACTAATTCTAGAATTAGAATATGGAAAATTATTTTGCAACAATATGATAGACATGTCCTAGGATATGCAAATCTGTTGGCAACACTGTATATGATGTCTAAAATGGAGCTAATACACACAGAATCAGATCTGGGTTGAAATTCGTGCTCTCCATATATTAGACAAATGATCTATGCTTTGAATTCCTTTCCTTCTCTTCCCTCTTCCACTCCCCTTCCCTACTCTCTTCCCTCTTCCACTCCCTCTGTCTCTCTTCTTCCCCTTCCTTCTCCTCTCACCTCCTTTCTTTTGAATATATTTTCAGTATGATCTCACGGTCACAATTCTACCACATCAGCTTCCTGAGAGCTGAGATTAAAGATGTAACCTACCATGATAGACTGATTTTTGCATTTCAAAAAAAAAACAATTGTAACTACCTGTGTGAGATAAAATATGTGCAAAACATAGCAGTATTGGTTTTGTTAAGATGAATTGTATTAATGTTTATTAATGAGAGTATATTATTTGTAAGATGCTTCTGTCTTAACCAGTTTATTTAAAATCTCTGTGAATCCTATTAGATGTCTAAAGTGTCCTTATTAATATTTTGATCTGATAGGTAAATATGCTCGCATCACAGTTATTTCTTATCCAAAATTGAAATAAAACAGCATAAAACACTTAGATATAAATTTTGAGAATATATCTTTGATGATCAGAATTCAATATTTTTTTTGGGGGGTCCGGCTGTGGGGCCTGAACTCTGGGCCTGGGCGCTGTCCCTCAGCTCTTCAGCTCAAGGCTAGCGCTCTACCACTTGAGCCACAGCGCCACTTCCGGCTTTTTTCTTTTTGCTTATGTGGGGCTGAGGAATCGAACCCAGGGCCTCAAGCATGCAAGGCAAGCGCTCTACCACTGAGCCACCTTCCCAGCCCAGAATTCAATATTTTTAACTCCATTTTTACTATCTTGATTCTCCACAGAGCTCCTTTTGAATTCCTATCATTCCCTGATGTGGAAGGAAACATATATCAGAAAGAGCATTAGGTTTGGAATCAAGTTTTGATAAC
The DNA here is from genome assembly GCF_000151885.1 of Dipodomys ordii. Taxonomy (NCBI): domain Eukaryota; kingdom Metazoa; phylum Chordata; class Mammalia; order Rodentia; family Heteromyidae; genus Dipodomys; species Dipodomys ordii. The sequence continues at coordinate 12,585,484 of NW_012267269.1, forward strand.
CTTGAGACAAGGATTTTGTATTCAACATGTAGTATGTCACTTGATCTAAGACATTTATTTTCTCATCTTTAAAATGTCAGAAAACGCCACACATGGAGGAGGAAAGAGGTAAGTAGCAACTCAGCTCAGCTTCCACTCAGTTAAAGAGACTATCACCTCCAAAGAAGCCCACCCCTTCCAGACAGATGGGCTTTCCCAGCACCTTCTACACGATCCCACAACCATCCTAAACTTTCTGACAACCTCTAAGTTTGCCTTGAGCCATAAATGACAATGATCATAAAATTCTCTCCAAGGCAAAGCACAGAAAGTCATAACACATTCTTATCCTCCAACAGAGGAGTCACAAAAAAGTGTCTCCTTCCTTCTCAGACTAGAAACCTGTGATAGTGTCACTTCACATGGATCTCTATGGAAAAATGAGAGGATAAGGTCACAAATGTCTGTATATACCCGTCTGTGTCTCCCCCTGACCCACCACAACACCACCAGCCATGCTGGGAATCTAATACAGTGCCTTGAGCATGCTAGACAAGAATTGAACCCTGAGGTATATCTTTGCCTTCATGTGCCTTTTTTACTGTCATGATTTACACATTTCCATCATAGAATCCAATATAGTGTGGCACTGGGATATTTGTTCTTAGCCCCTTTCTTCCAAGTTACCATCATCAAGAATCATTGGGCTTTCTCTCTCTCCCTCTCCCCCTTCTCCCTTTTTTTCTCCCTCCCCCTTGCTCTTTTTCTCTTTGTTTTTGCCAATCCTGGGGCTTAAAATCAAGGTCTGGTCACTGTTCCTGAGCTTCTTTTTTTTAGTATGAATAAGTTTGTTTTTATTGTGAAAATACCATACAGAGGGGTTACAATTACATGAACAAGGTAATGAGTACATTTCTTATCAAGTATTGTTGCCTTCTCCTGTGTTTCTCCTTACCATCCCCTCCCCCTTGTACCAAAGTTGTAAAGTTCATTTTTTGACATAATGTCTTGTACATCTCATTGTTGCAATGGGTCCACCTGTATCCCTATTTAAACAATTTGTTTTTTCCCTTCCCCTCCACAAATTATACCAACATCAAATAAAGTAAAAACAGGGGTTATACCGTGGGCGAGGGACATACAAAGCAACAAAGAAATCATCTTATAAACATGTTAGAAATAATAGCAAGAAAGAAAAAAAAAACATTTGAGTCCTTATCTTGGGGTTGATTATGCCTAACAACTTGTCTGACCATTTCTGCTTGT
>NW_012267269.1:12587872-12591156 GCF_000151885.1 Dipodomys ordii
AAGCAGTATGGAGGTTCCTCAAAAGACTCCACATAGAGCTCCCCTATGACCCAGCAATCCCACTTTTGGGCATTTACCCAAATGTTTACAAACAAGACCATACTAAAGCTACCAGCACACCTATATTTATTTATTTTCTTTAATTTATGATTTTAAACAATGCAAAAGCTTGAGCTAGATCTCCTATTTCACTTCAACCACAAGCCAGAAGAACATTTGAAGAGCTCTAGTGCATGTGCCAATTATCACAATGCTGTCAGCTTTTGGTTCACAAAAAGCAATCAAAAACAGACATGGTGGACCCACAGAACAAAATGTAAGCATGCCAGGAGACTATTTAGCTCTCCACAATATGGTGAAAGAAGAGAGATGGTAGCCCAAAGAGGCTACTCACCTCTCCACATTCTTACACTTCAGGTGCTACCTTTTCTAAAGCAAATTAGCAAATTTTCATTTCACAGGTATTTTAAACTAAAGCAATTGTAATATCTAGAAACACCCATTTATTATCTCTGTCTAGCTTTCAGAATTACTGTAAAAACTAAGTAAGGAATGAGTGCACATTCTGTGCATCTTCTCTTTCTCTATTGATTCCATTAAATCATTAAGGCTCAATGTACTGAACAAGAAAAAAATATTTACCAAGGAACCCAACAGGTATCATGTTAGGCATATATGTCTATGTGTGTATGTTTATAATACATACAACGTACATATACAAATACATACAACAATATACAATGATGTTCTAAACAAAATAGTCCCAACATTCAAGATATTGTAAGTCAAAGAAACACAGCAGTCAGGTAAACAAACAATAAAGATGAAGTCATATTTGGATCAGAATAGAATTATGTGTTTGTTGGAATACTGATAGAGAGAGAGAGAGAGAGAGAGAGAGAGAGAGAGAGAGAGAGAACTATTTTCTATCTCCCTACTTCCCTATCTACCTATGTCACTGAGCAGCAGGCAGAAGGGGTTCACTGAAAACAGAAAATAGAAACTAAAGAGAGAAGTATATTTTTAGTGCTGAGAACTTCATGCACAACCAAGAAACTTGTATCTCAGTGAACATGAAGAGGAATGGAATTTTAGTGTATGATACTCTCCACTTAGAGAAGGTACAACCTGTTCTGTTTTATGAGTTGTGGTAATAAAAGGAGAACAAGATGCCACAATATTGGATGTGGGAAACAAAGCCTTTTGATCAGCTTCAATTCTGTGGCAGCAAGTTACTTAATTTTTGCCTCTAAGTTTCCAAGAAAAAAGATGTATTTTGCTTTTGCTATTTCAGTACAAGGAAGTCACAGGCAAAGTGGATGGCCTACCTTGTGTAGACAATGTCAATGCAATGTCTCACAAAGATATTTTGGTCTAGGATGGAGAAAAGTATAGAAAAACTTTCAAGGCTGGGTTAAGGATTTGTTATGGATTTGGGAGCCATCAGTAGCTTGAGTTGTTCTTGCTAAATCCTGTCCATAACTCTGCTTGCTCTGATAAGCTACCAAAACAAGTGACTTCTACGTAGAGGCTAAGTTTATAAATTCAAGTGATTGAATCCATTTTCATTTCATTTTAAAATTCTGATTTATCTCTTTCTGACAGCATATCCCACAGTTCCTTCTGGCTTCTTGCCACATTAGAAAGTAATCATGAATGTGGAGTTTTGCCGTACACTATGCAGACCCTGCTTTATAGTCTGGAGTCCATGTGAGTCTTCCTGATAGGATTGATTGTGGCATAGAGCCATTCTCCACACAAAGATGCATCCTCTCAGTAATTATCCACCCCTGGTTGCTTGACTATGACTCCACATTTTCAACTCTTATTTACACAAGCAGCCAGAGTGTTAGGATGAGGTATTTTTTTTTTGGTTTCTCCTTTTATCTGATATATATATATATATATATTCATTTTTATTTTACCTTTGAAATAAAATGTTTCTTCTTGCCATGCTAGTTAGGCAAAGCATTCAAAATCATAAGGACCATGATGGACTGAAGAAAGGAAGTGATTTTTTTCATTAGTAACTTGATGAAATATCCATATGGTTAATCCAGAAATCAAAGTGATCAAAGAGATAGGAAGGTGGTATAGACACAGTTAGTGTCTACTGTTGCATTCTTCATAGTAGTTATTATGAATATGTCAAAACTAAAAGGCTGTTTTCCAAATTTAATTCTTGAAAAAGTGCCATTCCTGACAAATTACTATAAGTCAAAAGAAACCAAAGTACTGCATACAAATCATTTTTAGCTCATTTAGAAAGGCTCATCCATGGGCACAGAGACAATCTTTCTTTGAAAAATGCAAAGCGAACCTACAATTCAGATTGCTCTTGATAAAGTACTCTAGGTCTAAGATTTTGAATTTTTCAACTTCCTTTGCAAAACAAAACCAAAATAAAATGCCTTCATGTTCTCTGGATTAGTAACACTTTGTAAGTAGAAAATGAATTTTCAATTCATCATTTTCCTATGAAGTGGCCCTGAGCTAAGACAGGCATCTACTGAGAACATAAAAATGTTAAATTTGTAAAGAGTGAATGCAATAAGGAGATAGATCGAGAAAATATTTAATAAATTGTATCTGGGCAATACATATCTGTATGGGGAAGATAAACAAATTTAATTTCACAAGATCACACAGAAGAGTAGATAAAGCATGAACAATAAAACTCAGATATATTCTGAAAGCACTAAATGCTTGCCTGTGTCATGTTTAAAATATATTTGTGCTTTAAAACCTACAAATGCCTGCCAAGGCATATGATGCATACAGGAACTTAGTTTATGAAGCTAAATAAATTAACCAGTTTTACCAGATTGCAAGGGAATATTTAGCTCCCTTCCAACAGTTTAGAACAAGCAATTTATTTTACTTTTTCCAAATACAGAGTCACCTCTACAGGACAACCACACAGCATATTATCATTATTATATAATTTCATGATTGATTAGCATCTTTGGGGCAGCTTTTTATACAACTTAGCTATTTGAAGACTGTTTCTTTCCAAATCTCTCTAATACCTAATCCAATATGGCGAGTCATCAACCTTTTTTTTTTTTTTTTGCTATTGCTCTGATATCTTGAAACAGTTTAAACCAGAAGACAACCAGTTATTTATTCTAAGACTCTTGACCTATCTCTTGGGAAGCATTTTTAACTGCACTTAAAATATGAATCATGGGGCTGGGAAGGTGGCTCAGTGGTAGAGCGCTTGCCTTGCATGCTCGAGGCCCTGGGTTCGATTCCTCAGCACCACATAAGCAAAAAGAAAAAAG
>NW_012267269.1:12591206-12598637 GCF_000151885.1 Dipodomys ordii
CCAAAAGTGGGATTGCTGGGTCATAGGGGCGCTCTATGTGAAGTCTTTTGAGGAACCTCCATACTGCTTTCCAAAGTGGTTGAACAAGTTTACACTCCCAACAACAATGCAGTAAGGTTCCCTTCTGTCCACATCCCCTCCAGCATCTATTGTTATTAGAGTTCTTGATTTTAGCCATTCTAACTGGAGTGAGGTAGTATCCCTGAGCTTATTTTTACTCAAGGCTAGCATTCTACCACTTGAACTGCAGCACCACTTGTGGCATTTTTCTATATGTGGTACTGAGGAATCGAACCCAGGGTCCAGGGCTTTATGTATGCTAGACAAGCATTCTACCACTAAGCCACATTCCCCACTCTCTCTTTCTCTTTCTATCCCTCTATCCTTTCTTCCTTCTTTCCCTTAATCCTTCTCTCTTCTGCTTCTCTCTCCATCCCTCACATTGAAGATTGAACCTAAGTCATATGTATGCTGGACAAATATCTACCCCTTGAGCTATATCCCCAAGCAACCCTTTTTAGAACTTTATTGCTTTTTTTTTTGAGATAAAGTCTCCCTTAACTTTTTCCTGGGTTGGCCTCAAACTCATGATCTTCCCTTTTCTTAGTTGCTGTGGTTACAGGAATGGGCCACTATATTCATCCAAGTTTCAAGCAGTGTGTATCCTCCTGTAAATATTCTGGATCTTACATATATCTCTTTTGTTTTTAACTTTTCATCATCTGGATGGTTCAAAGAAATTATCTAGGCAAGATACTCTCTATAAGGCCTCTGTTTACCCATAACTTAATTATTTACCACCCTAGAACAAATATGGCTACGAAGGATAGATTGTATGTCATTTTTATGTCATCATGTATCTCTGCTTGGTCCATTTACTAACTGCTGATATAGTGAGATTCCAAGGATATCCTAAATGACTTAGAGATATAACCGAAACCAAAAGTACTCTCAAATCTAAGTAATATTTTCCCTTTCTATCCCATAATTGTTGTCTTTTGACAGCACTATATAATATCCATTAGTCCCACCACTAACTTTGCAATTATGTCAGGATGCTATGGTTTTAGCAATTTTTAGGGCACAGTTTCAGGACTCCTCTTTTTCGGTTCCTGTTAGTGACCCAGTAATTGTTTTCCTGGCTTTCCAGTCAGGTGTGAAGAGCTCTGATAGCATGTCAACAAAATGTCAAATACTCAGGGAGAGTCTCTGTGAGTGTAATTGTGATTGATTGCTTATTTGAATCTTTCTGCTCCCAGCTGCTCCTTGAATGTTGTGTTAAAGAAGAGCAAAACCAGAGAGGGGAAAGCTCAAGTTCAGTGAAAAGCTGTGCTGTGTATCATTATAGAAACTAAACAGCAGGAGGCAGAGAACAAATAGAGATTCTGGTAGGGTATACCCTTTATAAGATATTGTGGTTTGTAGTCCAGACCTGCAAACTGAGCTGAGAAATAGCCCATAGCCAAAAAGGTCCCGTATCATCAAGCTTAGACTCTAGTTCTTCCTGGGTGGCCCTGTGTGGGTCTCACTCCCAGAAATGATCACCACTGCTTCTTCCAATGACCTGAATTATCATAGACAGAAAAGAAAAATCAGAGCAAGTTAAAAGTGTGTGGATCCCTGTTAAGATATGACATTCAGTCTTACAAACATTATCATGTACCACTTTGTACTAATAGATTCATGACATCAGAGTTTGCCATTTTCCTGCCAACAACAATCACTGTATGAATAATTCTAATCCAATTATAAGAAAATTTCAATTGAATATTTTGTTGTTAGGAGAAATAATTTCCAATTTAGAAAATTTATTATTTGTGCTAGGTACAAATAAAATGAAAATAGATGATTTGGGTAATAATTATGAAAAATGATTACTTTCAAAAAGGCAAAAGTGAATAATTCTATGCATGAGTTAAATGGAGTTTTCTAAATAGCTAATTGATTTTTAATGTATTCAACACACTATGAACATGTTTCATCTCCCAAACCAACTCAGACTTCAACCAGAATTGAAAGAAATGCACAAGGAATTTTCCTCAGTCTGAAAAAAAGGAGCCAAGGTTTTAAGTTAAGGAATTCAACATAAAAGAACTTCGACGTTTTTTTTCTCCCCTAAAAGCCTTGCTAAATTTTTTTTAACGTAGCAAACCTTTATACACAAAAGCATTTTTTTTAGAAAAAGATAATCCTTGAATGTACTTGCTTTTAACAGAGAAAATAATAAATGACAGTGGACATTGGTCAAGAAAATGTGTCTTTATTTATAACCTCACTCCTATGCCCACATAGATAACAAGCATTTTACTAGTTAGGTGACTAATGGCTATTGAGCTCCCACTGGGTTTAAGAAGCCTATTCTGGCAAGTCTAAGGAAACACAAAAAGAAAGTCAACAAATCCCTGTCTTTCTAGAGTTTAACTTTTAACAGAAAAAATTTACTCATGTAAAAATTTTAAAAATACATAAAGGTATTAAAGACATGAGGTTATAAAAATCTCTTTAGTTGCCTAAACAACTTTTGATGGTCAGAAGATGATATATCTTCATGGAATAATATGATGAAAGAAAAACAAGAATGGTGATATCTTTTAGTTAGACCTAAGGACAGGCACAAAATAAATATGTCACTTAATTCTCCTTGTGAAAAATAAGGGGGAAGATTTCTTTCCCCTCCTATCATTTTAGCATTTACTTTATACAACTTGTAAAGTGTACTCCTTTCTTTCAAATGTATATCAAGAGCTTTGAAAATTAGATGGTTCTTTTTGCAAGTTACATAACTGAGGATTGCCTTTCTGAAAGGACCCAAGAGACATCGCTTTGAAAGCTATACATCAAGGGCAGGCACCTCTCTATCTCTTAGGTTGTTCAAGAGCAAGGATCAAACTTGTTTAGATCCTAAGTGTAAGTTGTCAAACTATTTTCTGTTATCCAAATATGAAAAATATATGTCTATGGGCAATCGTCACTGGAATCACTAAGTAAAGTGAAGATGAATTGACGGTGACAAATGGTCTGGTCCAGTTCTCTTACATGAGGACTCCTTGTTCATCTGGACAACCTCTGTTTAATGATCTGTGGCCAGGTTGGTTCTACAAAAGGGTGAATCTTCCTTTTTTTTTTTTTTTTTTTTACTATATCTTAGCATATTGCTTACATTCTCATTTAATGCCTACTCGGCAACAATATGATTTCCTTCTCTAACTTGTAGAGAAGAGTTCTGGGTTGGGAGAAGATTTCTTGTTATTTTTATTGTTACTTATTTCTGTTTTTGTTTTATTGTGCTGGTACTGGAGTTTGAACTCAGGACCTTGGTGTTGTCCCTTAGCTTTATTGCTCAAGGCCGGCCCTCTACCACTTGAATCACACCTCCACTTCTGTCATTTTGGTAGATAATTGGAGACAGGTATCTCAACTTGGCCCACCATGCCTTCCTTCCAAATTGACTCCAGGGGTTCTTCCATTGCAGAAACTCATTGTCTATACTGGTTTTCTCAGTGTCATTCTGAATACCAGTTGATACCACCACTCTAGGGGTGATGCTAGGGGGTTAACATGTTTATGTTCTCTTCTGAATGTTATTCAAAGACTTTTTGCTTGGTTTTCTGGTTCTGTATCATTTTATAGGACATTTTATATGACATAAGCTGTGCACAGATCCCAAAGGATGTTTCCAGGGTTCTTCTATCCACCTAGATTTCCAAATTACAGTCTTAACACATTATATGCTGACCTTAAATATTAGGCTTAATCTAAGGGAAGAATAAAGAAAATAATTAAATTCTCTTTTAACCATCAATCATCATCAGTACTTACAGGTTTTAAGTTACCACATGCATCACTTATGCAAATATAGGTTACTCTTTATTATGGAATAAGAGAAAATAGAATGCACAGGGTAGTAATGAGAATGATACTATAATTTTTAGCAAGTAAAAATTACTAGATGTGTAAGGAAGTTACAGTGACTACATCAGATCTGATGCTCTAGTCTCTATCACCTTTCTCTATTTTGGGTTTGTATATTTGAAATCACCCTGGTTTGTAGGGGAAAAACAAAGGAGTAGGCAACAAAATGTACTCATTACCTTGCTCAAGTAACTGTAACCTCTCTGTACAGTATTTTCACAATAAAAAACTTATTAAAAAACTGAAACACATTGATGTAAGCCTAGTCAAGGATCATCTAATTCTAAGTATTCCCATTAGCCAGGTGCTCAGGGCCAGGTGCTATCATTCTGACCTTATCACCAAGTCTTACAAATTGTGTATCTAGTTAGTAGTTTTTCCATAAAAAGCATCACTACTGGACACTTACTTGCAGATTCCACCATGTACTTCAGAAGATCCCCCTTTAATTCTTGAGGTCTTCTTATACAGGTAACACAGAAAGATTCCACTTTAAGCATGACAGTATTTTAGGATCAACTTTGTAATTTAAAATCAAACAGAATAAACATAAAATTGGGAAAATCTATATTTTTCTGAGTAAAAATAACCTGTTTTAAAAGAAAAACTGTGAAATATATTTTACCATTGCTTTATGGAGTGGGCATGAAGGCTCACTTTATAATCACAGCTAATCAGAAGGTAGAGACCAGAAGGATCACAGTTCCAATCCAGCAGGTACAAAAAAACAAAACCAAACAAAAAACCTCAAGACACTATGTGAAAAATAAAGCAAAAAGGATCAGAGGCATGGATCTAGGGGGTCAGGAGCTTGCCTAGCAAAGGCAAAGTCCTGAGTCCAAACCCTCGTATTGTCAAAACAAAACAAAAAATGCCCATCAATTGATCCGAATGTATTATTACAGATAGGCAATTTGATGCTGCTGTGGCTGTGTTTTTCTATGACTGATCTCCTACCCTACCACTTTCTTCTCTATTTTCTTTTTCTTTACTTTTCAATCCTTTTTGGGAAGCAGAAAATGTGCAGGTCAAAAATATGAAGTTTGGAGTCAGTTAGACATTAGTTAGATTCAGTGAAGCCTATATCTGAGTGCAGCACAAAGAAATTTATTTAATCTTTCTCGTCCTTAATTTCTTCATTATAGTAATAGTAATAATAGAATAGTAATAATGATAAGAACACCTAGTACTTAGAAAGCTGTGAAGTTTATTCCTTTATAAAAGTAGTTCACAGCATATAGCACAACAGAAAAGGCTAGTTATACTTAGTAACAGTCCTAATAAATTGCATGCTTATTATTCAGAAATGTGCATAGAATATAAATCTAAGTGTAGGTCTCTTCTGTAGCTATGAACAATCAGGCAACACTTCTTCATTTCTGTACATCACAGCACTTATCATATTTTATTGGCAGTATCTTTTCAGTTATTTATATTCAGGAAGGAAATGGGTGCATTTCTCTCCATGGGCTACAATTCAAAAGTTAACTTTTCTCTTGGAACATCTTCTGGAATAATGCAGCCTGCGTGCTACTGTTTGTGTCTAAAGCCCACCACTCCCAAGTCAGGGAACTAGAGCACTGAAGCCAATAAAGAGAGAGCTACAGGAAATTCAAGGCCCAGAAGAAATAAGGGTTGCTTTCAGCTCCACTGGACAATTTTCAAGGGCCATTTAGTTATATCAATAACTGCCCGGAGCATGGTTTCCCATTCATTTACTGAAGGATTGCTAAGCTGGGGTCTCATTTTACTGCTTATTCATGTGTGCTCAGAAGTAGGCAAAAGTGATGCTGAGGTTACATACATTTAGTTGGTGTACACTGGATAGCTGCAGCATTTGCTGCCAGCTCAGATTCATTTCCGAAAGGGATGTCAGTCATGGGAAGCATAGTCAAAGGGAAGGGAGCCTGGCAACTGCACTTATTTTGAATAGATTACCTGCACTGAATAGTTTGTTCAGGATGGAGAACTGGATTTTATCAATTGTTCAAAGTGTACTTGCTCATAATCAGCATTATTAAGTTCAAATGGATTAACCAACTATCAATTTTTTAATTTATCAGTGAGTCACAGTGCTTCCCTATTTGTTCTTTAAGGACTCTCCTTCTTTAGAGCTAAATAGTTGAGAAAATAATAAATTTACTATTTGTTCAATAATATTCACTGTCTATAAGATACTGTACTACTATTGAAGATGCAGTAGTGGAGAAATTAAGCATTAACCTTCTGTCCCTCCCTCCCCCCCCGCCTATAAAATGCTATAACATATCCAATGGAAGCACATTGTTCAGTTTTGGTAGAGTTCATTAATATAATAAATTGGCTTATATTGTGTGATACTCTGATTAGAGGATAGATAGTATTTACCAAAGTATCACTGCACTGTTCCTATAGAGAAAAAAGAATTAGTGGAGAAAGGAGGGTTTTGCTATTAATGATCTAAAACTTCAGTATTTCCCTTTTGAATAGTGGGCTGCACACTAGCTAATTCCTTTCAAATCCCACTGCTGGAAGCCTGCATCTCCAAGCTTTTGGGTTAATCTATTATTCATGCTGCTTGTTTGCACAATATTATTGATTATTCACTGTTGGGCCAAATAGTAAGAAGATATTTCATTCTCCATGAAAACTCATGGAAAATGCTTGAAACACTAAAAGTGAAATGTGCAGAGGAAGATCTGCAAAGCAGTTATTTGGAGGGAGGACCAAATGAGAAGAATTAAATATGTGTGAACATTTTCTAGTCATCAAGACTTGTGCTGAACACTTGCCATATCTCTGTGTAAGACTACGGGAAATAGGATAGTTGGCTTTCTGGAAACTCAATTCCCTTCAAAAAGATTAAATCATCACAAAAATGTGACAATTAGATAGCTGGTCTTCTTTTCCTTTCCAAATGCTGAACATCAAATCTAGTGTCTTGTGAATGGCAAGCAAGACTTTCCTACACTGGTCTATATTCCCAGGTTATAAATGATATTCTTGTGATTTTGAACAAGTTTAAAATTTGTGACCGGTTAAAGGAAAATTTGCGTGTGGACTAAATATATAATTAGATTCGTAGTTTTAGTAATGTTAAGACCTAAAACATTTTAAATGTTCTGAAAGCTAACATTTTCTGTTTTACTTTTGTAATTGGCTATTAGATGTACAACAAGAATTACTTCTTATTCTCATAAAGACTTTCTATACAATACAATGTACAAATCCATATTATGCTGCAATAAACTTAAACAAAACTTCTTAAACTAGTTCATTGACTAGTTTTAAAAAGATGGACAATTCCTCCATTGAAGTATTTTTTTAAATTCTATGCTATTAGTTATATGAATTTGTTTGGACAATGTCCCAAGTTATACACAAATCTTAAATTCATTGCACAGCAAAATTTTACATACATAGAAAATTATGCTTACATAAACACACATAGTACACACACATATACACATACCTATATATAATTGAAAATCACATATTCTCTTGTTTTTATGTGATATGGTTCTATGCATGATTCCAAAA
>NW_012267269.1:12604182-12606741 GCF_000151885.1 Dipodomys ordii
GCTTTGCCAATTTTTTTTAACTTCAGTGCAGAGATACGTGGGTTTTTAAGAAAGAGACCCACATTATGCCTCCACATTCATGTTTAGAGTTAAGGCATGCACACAGTCACCTGCCCAATTAATTATGTGAATCTTGGAAGGAATTTCAGAGTTACTCACTGCAAGCTGCTATTTTCCCTGATTATTTTTCCTAAAATCATAGCAAGATATTTTCAATGTGCATCATATTTCCACTCATTTTTTGGGGGGGTGGTGGTGGTCGTGGGGCTTGAACTCTGAGCCTGGGCACTATCCCTTAGCTCTTCAGCTCAAGAGGAGCATTCTATCACTTGAGCCACAGCACCACTTTGGTTTTCTGAGTGGCTTATTGGATATAAGAGTCTCAAAGACTTTCCTGACTGGGCTGGCTTTGAAGTGAGATCCTCAGATTTCAGCCTCCTGCATAGCTAGGATTATAGGCATGAGCCATAGATGCCCAGCTTACTCAATGTTTTTGGCATTTCAAATCTGGTCAGAGCCTAAACACAAAGAGGAATTTAAGCTTACACTGATACACAATATAAAACCAATGTCTGTGTTACTTTCTTTTTCTGTCTCCTCTCCTCTAGTCCACAGTGTATTTGAAAATTAAAAGATTTATCTATCTACCTATCTATCTATCTAGTGTTTTTTCTCTTCTCTCTCTCATTTTCTCAATTAGTTAATCTTAACATCTTACTTATTTGATAGGTATATCTTAAGTTAGATGGTAAATCATGGTAAATATCTTTTAAAAAAATTTTTTTTTTGGTCGGCCGTGGGGCTTGAACTCTGGGCCTGGGCACTGTCCCTCAGCTCTTCAGCTCAAGGCGAGTGCTCTACCACTTGAGCTACAGCGCCACTTCCGGTTTTCTGGTGGTTTATTGGAGATAGGAGTCTCATGGTCTCTCCTGCCCGGGCTGGCTTTGAACCTCGATCCTCAAATCTCAGCCTCCTGAGTAGCTAGGGTTACAGGCGTGAGCCACCAGTGCCCGGCTTTATCTTTAAATTTTTATAGATTAAGTGTGCACAAAGACTTTCTCAAGGTTATGCATGTGACTATAACTAACCAATTTGAAGATAAGAGAATCAAAGAGGTCTCAATTTCTTTGGCGTCTAATAGCATCAAATACATGTCAACAAAAATCACTGCTATTCAATTCTTTAAGCCAAAGAGTAAGAGGTTTTCAAACAAAAGCACTTTGTAACTGGCAGATATTCAGGGAAGTTACTAATAAATGGGGAGAAATATAATTAATACCATGCTATATAAAAACAAGTATAAGATCAAGTGTATTATAATAAAAACCTCAATACCACTCCTCATTTAAAATATTATGAATATTTCTATAGGTTTAAACTTAAATTTGATTGAAATTATTGTTTGTGTATTAGAGTTGAACTATCTCAGAGGGATCTGATATATTTACAGTAAGTTGTAGTCATAATATAGGTTTATTTATTTGTTTGTTTTTTAGTGTGGCAGAATTTCTAATGCCCTACTTGTTCATTCACTTTCCTTTGATATCTCACATGCTACAGGTTCATAAATCAACAGCCAGATTTACAAATCTGTACAGATGTATGGTATTAATGACAAAATATTTTATGTGTGAATCAGTACATGACTCTTCAATTGAGTCTCTAGTTTAATTATAAAAAGTCACAAGGAAATAGAATTTTTCCGTCCAGCTCTACTAAGAGACAGACTGTGAAATTCCAATTGGCAACTTTCAGTTGCAGAAATGAAACTATCATTTCTTTTCTTTCCTTGTTTTCTTGTTGCCTTCCTTCCTTTCTTCTTTCCTTGCTTCCCTCCTTTTTGCTATCCTTCCTTCCATCTTTCCTCCTGCTCTCCCTCCCTCCCCTCATTCTTTCTTTCCTCTTTCATTTTCTCCCTTCATCCCGTCCTTTCTTCCTTCCTGTTCTCCTTCCTTCCTTCCTTTCATTCCTCTCTTCGTTTTTCCATCTGTCCCTTCTTCCTTCCTTCCTTTCATCCATTTAACTATTTTATCATATACTACTCACTAAACACACTTGATCATGAATGATGTAAGTTTGGACTGTGACTAGATGTGTACAACATACAATGCAGTCCCAGAGAAACGATGTGCAGAAGAAAAATGAATGATATTAAGATTATGAGCGAGATCATGCTTCAGTGTCTGTCAAGCTAACAGTATAAAGTGGCAATAGGTCTCATATTACTGTTTACAATTTGTCCTGAGAAAGTTAAACAAGAGTTAAGGTGGAGAGGAGTGAATCTTATATTTCAGTACCCAAAAGTAAAATGCATAATGCAAAACTCTCTCACTCTCACTTGCTCTCTCTTTCTCTCTCTTTCTTTTCTACAATGTGTAATTTGTTCCTTCAGTGAATACCATTCTAGCATCATAGAATTAAGTATGACCAATGAATAACAATTGTCCATTCTTGTGTGGACAAGCTTGGAAATTATGTAATGCAGACAATTCAATTTATAGTGTTAAAATTTAGATAAGACTGGCCTGGCTCTGGTGGCTCACGCCTGTAATCCTAACT
>NW_012267269.1:12607645-12618744 GCF_000151885.1 Dipodomys ordii
ACGTTGTAAAGCTCGTTTTGGACATGACAATTTGTACTTCTCATTGTTGCAACAGGTCCACCTGTATCTTTAAACAATTATACCTAGATATTCTTGATACAAGGAATCACATGTAAAAAATCAGTATCTTAGTCAGTTTGTGCTGTCACATTAGAGTACCAAGATCAGTGGTTCAAACAACAGAAATGTATTTCTTACATTTCTCGAAGCTTGGAAGTTCAAGAATAAGAATTTTAGCAGTTTAGCAATTTTGGTGTCTGGAATAGGGAAGACTTTATGATGTACAGGTGACCATCTTGTATGTATACATGATACAGAGAGAGAGAGAAAGACAGAGAGGAAGGGAGCATATTCTTCTTCCCCTATCCTGCTGTGGGGAATTATTTCACAAGTGTTCTATGCTCTGTATTGCTTTCCAAAATTTCTTCCATTTAATATTATTTCATGAGCATTTATAAAGATTTCCTTAAATAATTTGGGAAAATATAATCAGCCTACAATACTTAAGGAGAAGAGAATGAATTCATATTTAAATAAATCCATCATCTTACACATTAAACAATTTTAGAGGTGACTACTAGTCCTAGTTTTTGGAAGGAGAAAGTGTGCTTGTATTTTATTTGTGTATTAATAAGTCATGAACTTCTATTTACAAAGTAATAGTTGTATTTGAAAAGAACACAAAGGAACTGTTAGATAAGCATTTTTATTTGAGAAGCAAGACATTCAATTCCAAATAGTAGCTACAGTATAGTGGAATGAAACTTGGGAGTAAAGGAAAAATAAACTAAATCCTATATAGCTATTTGTGAGACTCTACATTAGTAATTTAAGTATTGACTTTATTTTCTCATCAATACAATGAGCATCTTACAAGCTACCAGTAAAGGGTTGTTTTAGAGATTAAAGTAGGAATAAAAGCTTTAGATATAATTGATACAATTTGATTCTTAGGATGACTAAAGAACAATGTATGATATACAGATATATAGATTTATATATCTATCTAGGTATATAGACATATAGATATATGTAGATTTATATATCTATATATCATGTTATAACACTTAGCATCTCCATGAATAATAAATACGAGGACACAAAGAAAGATGTAGTTCAAGAGGCATAATGTAGACAGTCTAAATGATATTTTGAGAGTCATAAAGAAAGATAATAACCTTCTTTTTAGAGGAAATCTCAGGTCTCAGTGTTAATTTCAGAGTGATAGTATAAGCTATGAAGGCTTGTGTCTAATGGCAACAGGAAGCCAGAGAAAATAATTCTGTATTAATAAGTAATAAGATGTATTGGATGAAACCTGTCACATTAAGAAAAGTCTATACTGCTAGTGGGAATGTAAGCTTGCTCCACTGTAAAGAAGTATGGAGGTTCCTCAAAAACACTAATCATAGAGCTGCCCTATTACCCAGAAATCCCACTTCTAGGCATTTATTCAGTAGACTACAAATAACAATAAATCCATTAGCACAACTGTATGCACTGCAACATTATTTACCATAGCTTAGATGGCCTGTAAGGGAAAAATGGATCAAGAAAATGTGGTATAAATGCACATGGAATTTTACTCATGTATTAAAAAGAATGATATTGTATTATTCATAAGTAAATGGAAAGATATGTGTGTGTGTGTGTATAAAGTCAGACCCAGAGAAACAAAGGTTACATGGTTTTCCTTACTTGTGGCATATAAAATGTACCTATCAATCTAGATGTAAATGCTGTGATGGGCTGTACACAAATCGCTACAAATGAATTATCTGAAGTATAATAGACTCTATGGAGAGCTCACATCATATGTTTTAGAATGTTTAGGTCAAAGTCCAACAAATTGATATTTGCAAGACTGGGTTGGGTAACAAATGAAGTAGGGGAAGAGAGGGAAATGTAGTCAATAATTCATTGTAGCTGGGTATTACTGGTAGCTCATGTCTGTAATCCCAGCTACTCAGGAGGCTGAGATCTGAAGATTGGTTCAAAGTCAGTCAGGGCAGGAAAGTCTGTGACACTCATATCTACAATTAAGCACCAGAAAACTGGAAGTAGTACTCTGGCTCAAAGTGGTAGAGCACTAGCCTTGAACAAGAGACCTCAGAGACAGCATTCAGGCCCTGAGTTCAAGGCCTAGGACTGGCAAACAAACAAAAAAACCCAAAATTAATTGTAGATACCACAAAATTAAGAAAACCAAAGGAAACAATGGGGATTGAGAATGCTGAAGGGGTGACACTGATTGAGATGCATTTCATTCATAAACTGCTTTGTTATATCGATATTCCTTTGTCTGGCCAATTAAAGATTAAAAAAGAAAAAGAAGGGTCTTGAAAAGACTCTTGGTAAAGACATTCATGTATTATTGACAGTGGCTAGGTAAATGCCTCTGTTGCAGACATACTGAAGTCTATATTGGACAGCAGAATCTATGACTGGATTTTTCTCACTGCTGAGACTTTACTTCATCTCTTATTTCAGAGTCATCAGCTCTAACCTCTGTCTGAAGTTGCCATTTCCTTTCCATATTCCACTCTACAGAAATCACTATGCTTATTAGTTTATTTTAAATCATTTTTATCCTTGTGCTAGATTATATATTTCATGAGAATGAAAATATCATTACTTTGAGTTTCCAGCTGTATTTCTAACCCTTGAGCAGTATCTGGTACCTGGTGGATTCTATTCTCACTTGCTATTCTCATGCTACTACGCACCATAGACACATACAAAACACAAAGCACCCTCCCCACACACACACTCTTAAGACATGAGTAAATAAAGAGCAACAGTGTTGGCAAGTGTGTGGTCACAAAGGGTCAAAGGGATCTTATAGTTACAATCCCTTGGCAGGCCTAGCAATTGTCAGCAATAATTTCTTATTTGAAAATGTTCACTAAATTCATATTATTCCATAAGCAGCTAGGTTTGTCAGACCCTATCTTCTGTCACAAACCCATTTGTCTACATTGAAAACAGTCCACCTCTCATAAGAGTTCACAAATGCCAGCCTTCTAATCGTTCATAGGCCATCTTTTTACAATGCATTTTTCCCTAGATAATCAAACTTCTCAAGGTCTGCTTAAGTGCACAGAACAATACCTTTGCCTTTATGGCATTACTTGTTGGTGTTATCATATTATCTTTTCTATCACGGAAGTGAAGTGTGTTTATTGTTTTCTCTTACAAATTGTCTATAAGAACAAGATAATTGTGCTTTGTTCCATTCTAATTTGACTTTGGACCTTCATGTGGCACATAAGACTTGAGGATAATGGGAGGGAACTTACCAGATAAAAGTTAAGATAAACAGACTATTTGAGTCTATATTATTTGTTGTTATATATCTCAGGCATCCTGCAGTTATTTTTTTATTGTGAAAATACCAATCCTGCAGTTTCTGTGGCATATAATAGTGGCTGAGTAAATCTTCCAGGGAATAGCTACATTCTTTACACTATAAAGAAGGGAAACATAAGAGAAAACAATCATTTGCCCAAGGTGTGAATGACTTGATATTCATACCAAAGAGATAGTCTGGGATGGAAATCATAAAGACACAATGATCCTTCTTATTCCTCTTCTTTTAGTCTCAACTCTGCCTGTAAACCCAAAGTCTACATTAGTTACTTGCTATCATTTACTCTCATATTCTGGAGGCTGACAAATTAAGAGGTTTAAGACATGAAGAATTATAAAGAAATGGGTAAAGTGAGTTGTGGAAGCACAGAGAAATATAAAAATTCTAGGTGTGATGAGTAAAAAAACAAAGCAAGTAAAGGTAGTAGTAGAGAAGGCTCTTGACAAGTAGCCTGGAGCAACACTCAGAAAAAAGAACTTCATGATTCACATTTAGTAACTTGGGGCAATGTGAATTTCCCTCCTGGCTTTAGCTTTATAGCAGGACTTCCTAAGATTAATAATGTATGTATGGTTCTTCTCACAAGAAATACCAGTCTGAGGAAAAAGATATTCCAAAGGTAATATTTTATGTATTTCTAAAATTTACAAGTGCATTATTATCAAACCTTGAAAAACCTTAGACCAGTTGTACTAATGAAGTGTTGGACCTAGCTGGATACAGAAATTGATACCAGGTTTGTGCAGTAGGATAATCAGAAAGTAAAGAAGAAATCCATCTAGTACCAATTGTCTTCTGGAAAATGTTAATAACAACACAATTTAAAAAAAAGATATATGGTGGGACAAAGGGTGAACTAATTCAGCAGTGTAATAATAGACACTATGTTGGAAATGAATTATACAAATTGTCAGGGAGAAAGGGGAATCAGGAAGGGGAAAAATGGGAGAAAATGAGGGAGGGATGACATTAAAAAAAAAGTCCTCATTACCTCACTTATGTAAATAAAGTAGTAATAAAATAAAGTAGTAATAAAAACAAAAAAGAAAACAACAAAAACACAATGACATAATTGATACAAATCAAACCATGCAATGTAGCATACACTAAAAAAACCTCACATGGTATTTCATTGGATCAGAAACTGGAATTCTTATAAATGCTTGCAAAGAAATGAACTATTGATATGCCAAATTTTATATGGCTTTGGAAAGGCTTTATTATAGCAGAAATTTTATGCCATCATGTTGGATGAAACTTTCACATACTTGCTAAATGAAGAGAGGAGAATTCGCAGAAAAAAAAACTTATTTCCTCCAACAGAAAATTCTTCCTCTTGACTAACCTATCAAAAGTATTCATGTCAAAAACTATGGAAAAAGAGATGACTGTAATATGCTTACATTCAAACTGAGAAGGTACAAAGTGTCATGTATCACATATTTCCTAAACATTCTACTTCACCTTTAGAATATTTTCATTAATATGATTTTCCCTAGCATTCTTAGAAATCTTTTGGAAGGCAGGTATATATATTTTAGTAACATTGATGAAACTTATAGAATTTTGTATTTTTTTATTAATTATTTTCAGATACATTCATCATTACCAATATAGATAGAGCCCAATAAAAACACCTTTAAAGACTATTAAAAGGGTCTTTAGGGGATGGAGTCATGGCTTGATTTGTAGAGAGCTAACAAGAGAGTGAAAGCTTCAGGTACCAAGTTCGAGTCCCAGTCTCAGACCAAAACAAACACAATAATTTTAAGGATTATTACTTTATTACTTTAAATTGTACCAAGCCAGCATATCCATTGCTATTCACTAGAATAATTTCCCTTTGTCTCCAAATCAAAGTCATATTTTCCTTGGCTTGACCCATGGATTGAGAAATATTTAAATTTGCCAATCACTGGTACTACCTTGCACATCAATATGATGAACTCAAATAAAATTTGCACTCATAGACTATATCCAAAGTCCTCTGAGGAATTTATCAGGGAATAACAAGGGGAAGAAAATTAAGGTAAGGCTAAAAGATACTCAACTACAAAAGACTGAGACTCATTTAAGACTGAATTTAACTGTAATATGATAATCATTCAAGTGAAACTATCTTACGGTTAAATTTCATTAGCAAATCAGTAATAAAGCCTCTTTATATGAAGTAGAGAAGAAAGCCTGTGACTATACAATACTTAATAGTGTCAATGAGATTTCAATGTATAGCCAGTAATTTTATCATGTTTTTTTCAAAAACAAAGATTTTTATTAGCCAGAAGACTTCTCTGATATTGCTCGGGGCTTGGTGACTAATGTTTTTAAAAATATGGATGGGTTACTTAACTTAGTATAATTTTTTCCAAGTAAGCCAGGCCCAAAGAAACATAGGTCCCATGTTTTCCCTTACTTACAATAACTAATATACGTCTGAGACAAGCAGAAACAGTCAGATAAGTTGATGTTAGTTGAAATGAACCCCAAGATAAGGACTCAAATTGTTTTTCTTTCTTGCGATTGTTTCTAACATGTTTATAAGATGATTTCTTTGTTGCTTTGTATGTCCTTCCCCCATGGTATAACCCCTGTTTTCACTGTATTTGATGTTGGTATAATTTGTGGAGGGGAAGAAAAAAACAAATTGTTTAAATAGGGATACAGGTGGACCCATTGCAACAATGAGATGTACAAGACATTATGTTGAAAAACGAACTTTACAACTTTGGCAGGGGGCAAAAGGGTTGGAGGGCCAGGAGAAGGGAAGGGATGGGAAGGGGAAACAAAGGAGGAGGCAACAATGTTTGATAAGAAATGTACTCATATATTATATGAATACTAGTAATTATAGTGTTATTAATATTACAGTTTTCATGTTATATTAATTGTAACAATTTTATTATGTATTTTATCAGAGATATTAACACACTATGATTTTGGTGTCTGTGGGAGTCCTAATAACCAACTGTAATTAAAATCAAAGGAGATCTGTAAAAAAAAAAAAAAAGAAATGTACTTATTACCTTGCCCATGTAATTGTATGGTATTTTCTATATTGTACAGTATTTTCTGTACAGTATTTTCACAATAAAAATATATAGATGGGTAGGTTATTGAATTTCCTCCAACCATTACACTGAAAGAGTATATGACAGGATTGTAGGCAAGACAAAGGGACAGTGATTCACTTTAACTCTGTAAGGAAAAAAAGGATATGTATACTGGATCAAGAAAACTACAAAAAGACTTAATCAGCAAAAGATTGAAAAATGCCTTAAATTCAACTGAAAATCAATGACCAATCACTCTAACATAAAAAATACAAGGATATATAGATAATAAACACATTATATTTACCTACAAAATATTACAGGCTCTAGTGATACATATGCAAAGTAGAATTAACACAAAGAATGGCATCACCAGTTTTGTTTTAGGTGGTAGTTATCTAAATGAGCTAACATGCTATTTACTGGATGCTTCACCTAATGTATCACAGAAATCTTACATTAAAATATGTTGATTGAATACTAAACACAATACCTCAATTAAAAATCCACTCCACCACTCCTCTCCAAAAATGCTCTCATGTACCTCATATGTAATGAGATGAGAGTGTTGTTTCCATTTTGGTTACATAACGGAGTGATGGTTACTAAGATTTAAAGTAGTGAGAAACAGTTACACTTTATTGAATCATTGTTCTTAGGTCATGCATCCTTCTGTGTGTGTGTGTGTGTGTGTGTGTGTGTGTGTGTGTGTGTGTGTGTGTGTATGCACATGTATGCATGAACACACACGCTTTTGGGCTGGTATACATACTTGAATTCATGGCTTTCAGCTTTTGATTGGCTTTCATGCTTGTCTTACTACTTGAGTCATGTCTCCAGTCAGGCTTTTTAACAAGTTAATTTCAGATGGACTCTAAATTGTGTTTCTTCCTTAGCTGACTTTGAACTTTGATCTGTTAAGTCTCAGCTCTCTGTGTAGCTAGGATCACAAGCGTGTACCACCAGCACCTGGCTGTGTCATGCATTCTTAAAGGTCAAAAGATTCTAATAATACTGTCCATAATAAATGCTAAAAGACTTTGTTTCTCTAGTAGCCTCAGTAGATCTTTCAAACACTTGTGCAAATCATTTATTACATAATAGAATTATGTTTGTAGAAATGAAGAATGAAAATTTACTACAAGACTGGCTAAACCAGGATGACCCAGAACAATGCTAGCACATGTATGCTGATAATCAAGTATGTGTGCAAGCACGCATGTGCACATGCACACACACACACCTAGTATATATGGGAAATCTATATCAATTTTCTTTGTAAAGTAGAAATATAGTACCTTTACAATAAAGACATCACCTTTGGATACTCATCTGTATGAGTGAGAATCACTGAAATCAGGACAAACAAAAACTTCAAAGAAATATTGTTTCTTTACTAAGACCATTTTCTCAGTTGGACAGTTTTATTTTTAAAATTTCTTTGCTTTAATAAGTTTTTTATTGTGAAAATACTGTACAGAGGGGTTACAGTTACATGAGCAAGCTAATGATTACATATCCTTTCAAGTATTGTTACCCCTCCTTTATTTTTCCCCTACCATCCATTCCCTTCCCACCTCCTCAACTAACCCTCCCATCCCCCAACTACCACCCCCCCACCCCCGCCTAAATTGTAAAGTTTATTTTGTGACATAACATCTTGTACATCTCATTATTGCAATGGGTCAATCTGTATCCCTACTTAATTTTTTCCCTTCCCCTCCCCAAATTATGCCAACATCAAATACAGTGAAAACAGGGGTTTTACCAAGGGGGAGGGACATACAAAGCAACAAAAAACTCACATGGTACCTAATAAATACATTAGAAGCAATAGCAAGGAAGAAAAAAATACATTTGTGTCCCTTTCTTGGGGTTCATTTCGCTTAACATCAACTTATCTGAGCTTTTCTGCTTGTCCCAGATATATACTATTTATTGGAAATAAGTGAAACCATGGGACCTATGTTTCTTTGGGCCTGGCTTACTTCACTTAATATAATTTTCTCCAAGTCTTTCCATTTCCTAACAAATGGGGCAATGTCATTCTTGCTGATGGAGGCATAGAATTCCATTGTGTATATATGCCACATTTCCGTGATCCATTCATCTACTGAGGAGCATCTGGGTTGGTTCCATATCTTAGCTATGGTAAATAATGCTGCAATAAACGTAGTCCTGCTGATAGCTTTAGTATGGTCTTGTTTGTGATCAATTGGGTAAAAGTCCAAAAGTGGGATCGCTGGGTCTAGGGAAGCTCTATGTGGAGCCTTTGAGGAACCTCTACACTAATTTCCAAAGTGTTTGAACAAGTTTACACTTCTACCAACAATGCAGTAAGGTTCCCTTTTGGCCACATCCCCTCCAGCATCTGTTGTTATTAGAGTTCTTGACTACAGTCATTCTAACTGGGGTGAGGTGGAATCTATTTTGTTTTGATTTGCATTTCTTTTATAGCTAGAGAGGTTGAGCATTTCTTCATATGTCTATTGGTCATTCTTATTTCCTCTTCAGAGCAGTTTCTCTTTAAGTTTTTAGCCCACTTATTTATCTGGCAGTTGTTTCTTTGTTGTTGGGTATTTAATTTTTTGAGTTCCAGGTATATTTTAGATATAAGACCCTTGTCTGTTGTATGGCTAGTGAAGATATTCTCCCAGTCTGTGGGCTTTCTATTGATCTTGCTAGCTATGTCCTTGGCCATACAGAAGCTCTGCATGTTCAACCTTTGTATTAGCCCCACAAAAAAATAAAAAACCTAGGAATCAACCTAACCAAAGAAGTGAAGGTCCTCTATGATGAAAACTTTAAAAACCTGAAAAAGGAAATCAAAGCAAAACTTAGAAAGTAGAAAAACCTCCCATGCTCCTGGATTGGAAGGATCAACATCATGAAAATGGCAATACTTCCCAAGATATCTACAAATTCAATGCAATACCTATCAATATTCCATCCTCATTCTTCAAGGAAATATTAGAGGCAATCCAAAAATTCATATGGAACAATAAAAGACCCCGAATAGCAAAATCGATCCTTAACAGAAAGAACAATGCTGGAGGAATATCAATACCAAATTTCAAACTCTACTACAGAGCCATAGTAATCAAAACAGCTTGGTACTGGCACAAGAACAGA
Organism: Dipodomys ordii; assembly: GCF_000151885.1. Classification (NCBI taxonomy): domain Eukaryota; kingdom Metazoa; phylum Chordata; class Mammalia; order Rodentia; family Heteromyidae; genus Dipodomys; species Dipodomys ordii. The sequence continues at coordinate 12,617,198 of NW_012267269.1, forward strand.
CCTCAGTACCAATGGAATAGAATTGAAAACCCAGAAATGAACCCACAGACCAATAACCACCTAATCTTCAACAAGGGAGCTAAAAAATAGAATGGAAGAAAGACAGCCTCTTCAGTAAATGGTGCTGGCAAAATTGGTTAACTACTTATAGAAAACTAAAGCTCGATCCTTATATATCACCCTGCACCAGAATCAACTCCAAATTGATCAAAGACCTTGGAGTCAAAGCAGACAATCTGAAACCATTACAGGACGGAATAGGAGAAACCTTAATTCTCCTTGGCATAGGCTGAAATTTTCTTAATAAAATTTCTTTTAAAAATTTCTTGTTAAAATTCTCTTTAAGTAGTTGTACAGAGGAGTTGCCATTTAATAGAGCAGCCTGTGAATACAATATATCTTGATCAATGTCACTCCTTTCAACATTCTCATCCATCCCGCCCAATCCACCCCTTCCCTCACATTTCTAAATATTTTAGGATATATATTGAATTCTTGACTGCATTCTCCCATACTTCTCTTCATTTTTCTACCCTTTTCCACTTGATCTTTGTTATTAAGTATTATTCACTTATTTGAATATGGCTGTAAAAACCCAAAAGTATAAAAGTTTCTCCAAGATACAAAAGCCTATCTTCTTTTTTTTTCAAAAAGAATTATTTAATATAATTTAGATTACATTTCAACACTATGCCTGATTTATCTTTCCCTCACTCTCTCTGCCTTTTGTGGAGAGTTCCTATTTCATTCCAAGAAAACTTGGGCCTTATCCCAGATCAACTCAACTCTGAAATTTTATTATGATGCTTTCCATGTTGTGACCCAGTTACATACAAGTTTATTGGTTGACACCCTACTGTTCTCAAATTCCCAGCTGCACAAAGACAAGAAGGAAGGCTCTAGAACCCTCCCAGTGCAGTATCTTCCCATCCATTCATCTTTCAGAGTTGTAGAGAAAATATCACCCATCAAAGCAGAACATGTTACAAATCATGTGAATAAAATATTTTATACCTTCTCTACTCAAAATGCAGTTCTGGGATCATCAGCACCCACATCACCAAGGAGCTTGTTAGAAGAACAGAATCTCCAGCTCTTGTACCACAAAATGAGAATCTGCATTTCAACCAGTTTCTCAAGTAATTTATATGCATAGGAAAGTCTGAGATGCACTGTTGTATACCACTTAAGAAACCAAGAGCTCACTGTCAAGGACTTGTATATTCTTCAAGAAGAGAAAATAAAAATTAAACAATCTCTACTCTACTTCCAAGCAAAATTGTTTTTTAAATTTATTTATTTATTTATTTTAATTTTAAGGTGATTTACAGAGGGGTTGCAGTTATATAAGTCAAATAATGAGTACATTTCTTTTTGAATAGTGTTACCCTCCTCCCTCATTTTCTCCTGGCTTATCTCTTCCTGATTCCCCTTCCCCCAAGTTGTATAGTTCATTTCCAACATAGTATCTAGTGACTATCACTGCTGAATTAGTTCACCCTTTGTCCCACCATTTCTGTGTTTCCTCTTTTTTTAATAAGTTTTTT
>NW_012267269.1:12618794-12659301 GCF_000151885.1 Dipodomys ordii
TATTGTGAAAATACCATACAGAGGGGTTACAATTACATGAGCAAGGTAATGAGTACATTTCTTATCAAGCATTGTTGCCTCCTCCTTTGTTTTTCCTCTATCATCCCTGCCCTCCCATCTCCACGACCACCTACCCCCACCCCCACCCACCTGCCAAAGTTGTAAAGTTCATTTTTCAACAAAGCATTTTGTATGTCCAACAAAATCTTATGCAGAACACTTGAAAACGTACAATAAGTAGGGAAAAAAGCAGGGACCATCTTATTGCTCTGATTGGGGATTTTGAACTATACTGGGGGAGGTATTGGGTCATATTAATTTAGTTATAGGAAGCTAATTTTTTCACCCACAAATCAATACCAAGCTCTTTTAAGTTGAAGATGTGCATTAAATGACTATTGAATTTCAATCTCACAAGTGAAAGAGCTTTGTCCTGGCTTCTTCTCTTCTTAGGACAGTCTGAGTATCCTGTTCTATCCTGTTCTGTCAGCATACGGGAACTATCATTCTCTTGTGAATACTAAGCAGGTGTTCAACTCCTCTTCTCTGACTTCCAGTATGAATTTTTCTTTAGAAATGTAATTAGAAAGATCTTATTAATTGTTTGTATGTTTTCCAAGTAGGGATAGTGCAACCATTTTGATATTTCTGTATGATCTAAGTGTGATGTTGGAGACAATGTTCAACGAGCTCAGCTTTAAGAAAAAGAAACTAGACAGTAGGTGTATCAAAGAAAGGGCTATATGTTTCTTCTCACTTAACATATTCAATCTCCAAGTCTTGAATTAAAAAGAAAACCATGCATGATAGCAGGAAGAACTAGGAAGAGGAACTTTGGGTTCTCATTTTACATCCATGGCAAAAGAAGAGTGGTGATATTCAAGAAGGGGAAAATAGAACATTTTGAAAATGTCATGGTATCTGTCATATAGCCTGTGAAACAGGGCATCAGTCTACTTCATTTCTTTTGAAACAGAATCTTTCTATGTAGTCCAGATTCTCCTTAAATTTTCTAGTTACCCCAATCCTCCTTTTTGAGCACTGGGGTTATAGTTGTACATCATCATGCCCAGAATATATATTTTATATATTATATAAGCTAGAAGAGTACCAAATAAGACCATGCATCCATATTATGAAACATATTGAGACCTACTCAAATATTCCCTGGCTTCTTAGAATTTCAGTGGATGTTCCTTGTTCTAGTCGCTCCTCAATATCGGTACCCCCTTCTTCCATAGTAGTTATTCCTTTAAAACTGTCTTTGTCTTTTAGCAAGGTCATAAAGTTTGTGCTTCTCCAACAGAGTCTATCTTTCTATCTATTCCTGAATAGAATTATAATTGTGGTCAAGAAGAATGAAAAGAACTATAGGGCTCTATAAATCTAGACAGCAGCTACTAAGTATACAGTATACTGCAGACACACATTATGCATGTACACACACAATGGATACACACACACACATAATTTGAGAACAAATTCTGGATAGTAATAGTTGTTCTCTGTGGTGTTCAGAAAAAAAAAACCCAGTTCAAAACAGAGTGAACAAAGAGTTGATGCCTCTTTCAAACTTCATGTTTACATGTTAGATACTGAAGAGGAAGTACATCTTCCAAATTAAATACAAATTGACAGACAAGCGCTCCTATTCATGCACATTGGAGCTAGATTCTGAGAAAAATTAAACATTTGACGCACATGCCCATTTCCCACTGAAAGTCCTTCAATGTATATGTTTCAAAACCTTCAAAGATGGGTGTCACTAAGTTCTGGTGGCTCACACCTGTAATCCCACCTGCTTGGGAAACTGAGAACTGAGGATCTCGGTTCCAAGGCAGCTCAAGCAGGTAAATCCCTGAGTCTCTTATCTCCAATTAACCAGCAAACAAAGCCAGAAGTGGAGTTGTGGCTCAAGTGATAGAATAACAGACTTGAGAAAAAATCCAATCAGGACTGTCTCAGTATTGGCACACACACACAAAAAAAAGTTAGTGTCATTTTAAAATATACTATGGCCAGCAAGGTAAAGGTAACCAGGTGAGTACATTTCCTGAAAGTTAAATAAAGAAAGATTGAAGGATTGGGCTATGAGTTCAAGTAAAATAAAACCTGATCAATGATCATTCAATTTAGCAAAAGTGATCTTGACCAGAGTAGTTTTGATTAAGTGATAAGTGTTAACATTTTATTTTAGTGGGCCAAAAGAGAAAACTGAGACAGTAAGTCCAGTTGTTTATTTCTTAGAAGTTTATTGTTAAAGGAAAGAAAATACAGGTTGGCAGTGAAAAGGTTATTCTCCTAAATCATAAGATAATTTATTTTCTCTATAATGGTGCAAATAATAACAGGTTACAAGTTAAAATGATGTTAAAAATGGGAAAAGAAAAGTTGTAGGATAGAGTACACACTGTTGAAATTAAATCTTGATCAAGTGAGAAGAGTTAGTTCCAGCAATGTAAGTAGAGAAGTTGTCCCTAGTTATTACCATGTGCTTTTACCTAAGGCTACATTACAGGAAAAACTTGATGTATGAGTACTGCTAGTGCTTCTGCTTAGATATCCTAGTGGGAGCTGATAAAGCATTTCCTGGAATGCCATCTATTTTTTCATTAAAATAGCATCTAAGACCATCATTTGAGAGAGGAGGTATTTATAGTTTGTGAAGGGCAAGAACGAAAAGTTTGATATATTACTTTGAGTATAACAATGAATGTATTCTCTTGTGACTGGTGAACATAAGTTTAACCTGAAACTCATCAATTTAAATGATTTTTTTTCATTTTACTCCAACAAAATAAGGCATCATAGTTTTCAAGCAACAAGCAGAGATAAACTAGCTTTAACGGGGTTTCCTTGTTTCTTAACATGAAGTAATCAAAAGGCAGGTGGGTGTGACATATAAAGAGAAGTTGTTACAACAACAATTTATTTGAAAATGGATAGGAAGGAATAGAGATACAATTATGAAAGATACAAGAAATGCTCAGATGATCACTAGTGTATAGGCCATTTATGGATCAAAAACAGTTGAAATTAGGTAGGAAAAAAACTAGAGACAGGAATCAGATTGAAACTTGTAAAACTGAGCTTGTGCGTAGCATATAGTTATTGGCAACAACAAAGTTCATAGCATGTTCATCACTGTAACCTACTCATAGATTACAATATTATGGAGTACAAAACCATTGATGAACCCAAGGTCAAGGAACAGAGGGGTCCAGGTTATTGGAAGATTGCCACAGAGTTATATAATCTCTGACAATTACAACAGTAATAGCATTGGAAGACTGTCAAAAATCTAGTACACAAACCTTCCAGAAATTAGAATGTTTAAACAGAACAGCATGATTAGACATATAGGCAAGTAAGACTAAAAGATAGGGCCATGGGAATACAAACAGCCACTGGTCTCCCAGCATGGATAAGAAAATGAACAACCATCTTCTGAGAAGGATTGATGGGAATTAGTGTCATTAAAGGAGGCACAGTTTGCAAATAAACAGAGCAAATAAAGGCTATTAGATAAGTATTTTAGGAAATAAGTGATTCAATGTTTTGTTGGTAACTGACCACTGGGGAAAAAATTAGTAGGCTTGAAGGCTTGAGAGGGGAGAAATAAAATCAGATAAGAAGATAGATTAAAATGCATAGAAACTGAAAGAGTAGTAACCAGAATTCCTGAGTATCTTGCAGCAATTAAAGATTTCTGCACTGTGAGAGTGTTAATATAGCTTCTGCTAGAAGGTTGTGATGAGGAGGAAAGACAGGCTTCTAGTGAAAGTAGACTTTTAGAAAGAACTGCAACAACTACAGAAACCATAAATATAATTTTCTAGGAATCAAGTATTTCCTCCTAGAAATGCATCTCCAAAATTATAATGTAAACTGATGAGGAAATAAGAACCATTATAAATAAAAATCATTTAGCAAAAATTTGTTTTTTTCAGAAAATAACAGCTATTTTTCTTCCTTGACCAATTAGGTTTATTGAATATGTTTTAACCATTCTATGGGATTTGACATGTTGACATGTTTGATGTAAAGATGAGCAGAATCAAAATGACATTTTACATGTCAGCATTGAGAAACACAAAAGAGATTTAAGATTCCTTGTAAATTTTTTTCAGATTCATAGTTTCTTTTCAGTTGAGGTCACTCTTTTCATGTCATAGAAAATCAAGTTGGCATTTCCATTTCAAGGATTTTCTGAGCTGAACTTTATTATTTTTCCTGAAGGTGGAGAAATGTTTCCACTGTTTGGTATTGTCAACCAGGAAACAACATAGTCTGAAATTTAATCTACAACATATTCCTAGTCTGTTTGCTCCAAGAGCCATATTTATTTCCCTTCTTCCCTTCCTTGACTGTCTCTCTAGTGATTGTCCTTTTGCAAAGAACTCTGCAGTCTATTACATCTCTGTTCTTGGTTAATTAAAATGACATCCCAATCATTTGGGGGAGGGGGGTCTGGCTCCCATAGATGTATTGCTCTAGACTATTTGTAATTAATTCTCCACTCAACACAAGCAGTAGCCATATCATTGGCGGTGAAGGTTCTCAGAAGATTAATGAAACTGGATAAAATAAATGGAGCTGTAATTCGGGAGGACAAGCTAAACATCGCCATGAAGCAGACACTGCCAAAACTAGCAGACTGTAGCTTGTCTCTTATTGAGCCATGACAATAAACATTCATCAAGTGCAGGAAAATAATATGCCAGCCTTAAAATGATATCTTACTCTATGCAGAAAGACAAGAATACCCTGACTTGTCTTTTCTAATTAAATGTAAATAACAATGAGGTTATGTTACAGTGGCTATACAGTCAGTTCAAGTACACAGAGTGTGTCCTCAAACTGCTGGATGAGACAGAAACTCACACATAAAAGCAGATGGACAGTTAATAGGCTATACTGTAAGAATGAGCAATATGGCATGATTGGCTAGAGATGCTACAATCAGAATGAACCTCTGTCAGAAACAGGCAGTAAATCTGAACCCTAATTACAGTGGCCAACCTCATTTCCTAATCAGACTGCCAGATAAGAAAGGATCTCATTTGAAGCATTACCCTTGAAATGAAGCTAACAATCATGTTGAAGCTTGAATCTTTGGTTCCTGCCATAGTAATCATAGTCCTTGCCAACAGTGGGGCTTAGAGATTGATAAGCCAATGGCTAGGCTAAGCCATTCAGGATGAGTAGGGACACACTAAAAGCATTAAGATGGTACTCTTCACTAAATTTTGGATAACAATATCAAGAGAATGCATATTGACCAATAACTTATAAGGCCTGACATTAAGAAATAATTTCAGAGGAGCATGACTACGTTCTAAATTGGTTCAAAAACAAATATTCCTCAGACTTTAAAGACTGTTCCATTATTTTTTGCTAACTTCCATCACAAGTTGTGATCTGATTTAGGGAGGCAGAAATGTGATTTCGTAGAAAGGCTAAGTCATGGATACAGGAAAGGGGAGGCGGGGTCAAGTGGAGGGGTATAGACAAATGAAGTAAAGAAGGTTTCTGGGGGAAAATAAAGTAAAAAAAAATCAATATAGGGCTCGAAAGGTGGCTCAGTGGTAGAGTGCTTGTCTTGCATGCATGAGGCCCTGGGTTTGATTCCTCAGCACCACATAGGCAGGAAGTGGTGCTGTGGTTCAAGTGGTAGACCACTAGCCTTGAGCTGAAGACCTGAGGGATAGCACCCAGGTCCAGAGTTCAGCCCCCATGACAAAAACAAACAAACAAACAAAAAACAACTCACTATATATCCTATCATATTTAAGAAAAATGAAGGAAGGTTTGGGTTGGGAGGGATGGGTGAGAATTTTGAAAGAGGTGACATTGATGAATATGCATTATATTCATAAATTGCTTGTTGCAATTATAATGCAACATGCAATTATAAATTTTTTCTTTATTTTAGACATTTTAGAGTTATTCTGTGATCCACACATATCCCTCTGATCCCTACATTGATTACAGTTCTTCTTGTATAATCTCTAGACATTTATATGCCTATTTTTCTCTAGACATTTATATGCCTATTTTATTACTTTGTTATTAACCCTTTTCAGACAGATGCTATGCTGATCTTTTGTCACTTAATCAAATGAAAGAACTGATAGATCTTGAAAATATTGGTCAGTTTTTAAGATGTTCAAATACCTAGGAGAAATGTCAAAAGTAAGTGCAGTAAAATTAACATGTTTCTGTATACAGAATATTTTTAGCTGTATAAAAATGTGTTCATTATCAAACACCTAAAAATATTGGCAATCTCCAGGTGCTGGTGGCTCATGCCTGTAAATCTAGCTACTTAGGAGGCTGAGATCTGAGGATCACAGTTCAAAGCCAGCTGGGGCAGGAAAGTCTGTGAGACTCTTATCTCCAATAAACCACCAGAAAACCAGAAGTGGCGCTGTGACTCAAGTGGTAGAGCGCTCACCTTGAACTGAAGAGCTGAGGGACAGTGTCCAGGCCAAGAGTTCAAGCCCCATGACCAACAAAAAAAGAAAAAAAATATATTGGCAATCAAACTTAATAAAGTATTTGGAATCTCATAATTCCAACATAAGCATGTCAGATTCTATATTCTTTCATAGTTACCTTGTCTGTGTATATGCATACATGAAACAATTTTACAGAAGATAGGCTTGGGGACTCTCTAACATCTAGTAAGTTTTTGATTTATAATATTTCTGATTTACCCACTAGTATATATAATTCATATTTCCATTTTTCTTTTAAATTTTATTTTATTGTTAAGAGGGGTTACAGTTACATGGGTAAGGCAATGAGCACATTTTTTGTCTAGCATTGTTACCCCACAAGGACAGTGCCTAAGTATAATAATAGACATTTGATCATTTCCAAGTAATCATTTTTTTTATAGTTGCTTTTTTGTAGCCTAAAATTTAGAGTTCCATTATGCACATGAGTACTTTCAAAGAAGAGTTTGGGACCAATTTCTGGAACCATATGTAGCCAGGAAAAAAGGCTGAAATCTATTAAGTGGGCCATGATATATGATGATTTAATGGAAATGTCCTGATTTGAACTCTGCTTTATATTTTTCCAATAAAGATATCCTACCAGATTGCATTTTTATTTTCTAATTACTGTTTGAGAATAAGAATATGTGACTTTTTTTCAAATATTTTTATTACAATGCTGATATATTCAATGTAAGTTTAATGATGTCTTGAATATAAAAGAAACTCATGACAAGTATGAAATCATTTTGAGCAACATGGCATGGTACCCAATAGCCAATTTACTTGGCATAACCAAGTATAGTAATTAAAAATTGAAATGCTTAAGTGCACATTTTAAAGCCCATTTGTAGAATCCCAAAGTCCAAAGCACTTTGTAATGTGTGTGTGTGTGTGTGTGTGTGTGTGCGCGCGCGCGCGCGTGCGTGCACGTGTGCAATGGTCCTGGGGCTTGAAGTCATGGCCTGGTCACTGTCCCTCAGTTTTTGTGCTACCACTTGAGCCACAGCACCACTTCCAGCTTTTTGGTCATTAGTTGGAGATATGAAATTGAGTTGGTAAGAATACAAGCTTCGCCACTAATAGAATTCAGAGCACATTTCTGATACAAAGGCAAGGTCAAAGTGAGAGACTTCCTGCCCTTTCTTCGTATGGCAATATCTTTGGCTATTTCTCCCACTACTAGAACACATAAATACCCAAAGCAGAAGCCTAACAGAAAAACATGACTTCAGGATATTGTCAGCTTATCTTCATGTCCTTAAGTACATTAGACCAACTACATACTAAATATTTTAGCAATTCAGTAAAGCTTTATTTAATTTATGAATTTTCAATCTAGTCTATGTTTTGCTCAGGAAAAAAAGAATGGAAATAGAAGGATTATTTCCTTATGCTAGATAGATAGAAGGATTATTTCCTTATGCTAGATGGATAGAAGGATTATTTCCTTATGCTATTTTAAATTAAAATCTAGTAGTTGTGAAGTGTATGATAAGTCTCTCTGGGTCAAGAAAGTAAGCAGTGTACCTTACAATTCTGCTTTAATCAAGAAGAATTTAATTTATTTATTCTTACTTAAAATATGGTGCTTATATCCTAAGGTGAAATATAAGGTCCTGAAATGCTTTTTCCCCCTCCAGAATATGAAATTGTGAAAGCATATCAGTAAGTACATCAGTATCTGGGATATTAAACCCAATCATGGGAGGATTGGCTGGAATCTTCTGACCAATCAAATGTTATCACAAAAGTTTCAGTACCATTATTTCTGATACTTCCCTTGAGATACATAATATACTTAATATTCTTGTCATGTTCCAATGCTGGATAGCTTTCACATTTAAAGTGATCACACAGAATGTATAAAAGCACCTTATGAAAAGATGTAAGATTTCATGGGGATTATTTTGAACATTCAGATCCTACAGCTCTATTTGCCCCTTAAATCCTGATCTGCCAACACTTATCCAGAGCCTATAATGTGTTAATGATTGATAATTTTCTTTGGCTTTTGAGTAAGTGTTAAAGTAGGATATTTGGGATCTATTCATATGTATATAAAATTCAGAAAGTCACCATCATTGTATGGATTCCCGGGTAAACTGGCATATTTCTATGTCTAAGCATTCTCAGTTTGGCATATTTCCTGCACAGCTGTGTTTGCACCTTAGTGCACAGTCCAGAAAACTGAGTATCAGAGACCTGGGTTCTAGGTATTTTCTTGTCACTAAGGAGCTCTGTGCTTCAGAAATACTAATATTCTCTAGAGCACATGTTGGCTGCTATCTCTGTAAATTTATTGGATTCACAAAAGTATATTTAGTACAAGGAATTCATCACTCTGTATCATTCCAAGATGTTACAGCAAAAGTTAGGACCTTAAAATTTGGGTAGCTACAAATGTCTGTAGTGATCACACATTGGTTAATTTGTAACAAATTTTCTCACACAAATTTTATCTACTTTCTGTATTACACTGACTTAAGGATAACATGATAAAAATGGACTCAGTTTACAAATCTTCTAACAGGATTTGATTAAGGTAGACAGATAGAGCTCTCAACTTTACAAAGACCTATATTTCAATGCTCAAAATGCAAGGAATTGTTAATCCTAAGCATCTCCTCATAGGGTATATTCTATAAAAATCTGAATCACATAGATCAACTGTGATATTTTAGGGTAGTTAGGTTGTTATCAAGGTCAGTATGCATGAGTGTGGGAGATAAACAAATCCTCAGAATTTTCTGGTATAAGCATGCATAATTGTACTATAGATTTAATGTTTCCTATATCCTATTTTAAAAGTGCATAAATGAAAACAAATAAACAAGCCCAACATGGGAACATATACCTCCTGTAATCCCAGCACCAAGAAGACAGAAGCAGGGGACAGAATGTTGCAGGATAGCATGGATTAGATAAGGAAAACCAAAATCAGAACCAAATAAACAACAACACAAATAAATAAACTGGACAGGTACTCCTATAAATGATAATATTCTTTCTAAACTGAAATACATAAGTTGTAAAGGAAAATAAATGAATCTTCTGCAAATTCTGTTATAATTTTGGGATTTTCAGAGTTACTCCTCAGGTAAACTAGTAATCAGATGGGGTGAAAGAATTTAAGGAATGATAATATTCACCAGTGAGTTGATAAATGTCATAAAAGATCCCAATGGAGTCTCAAAATTCTACCACTGACATCTCCATTTCTGATTAAGCAAATGTGTTTCCAGAAATGTATGCTTGATTAACTTCCAAAATGTCCTGGAAGGATACGGTTTCCCATATTTGCAATAACTAGTATATGTCTGAGACAAGCAGAAACGATCAGATAAGTTTGATGTTAGGTGAAATGAACCCCAAGATAAGGACTCAAGTGGTTTTTCTTTCTTGCTATTGTTTCTAATATGTTTATAAGGTGATTTTTTTTGTTGCTTTGTATGTCCCTCCCCCATGGTATAACCCCTGTTTTCACTTTATTTGATGTTGGTGTAATTTGAGGAGGGGAAGGGAAAAAGCATTGTTTAAATAGGGATACAGGTGTACCCACTGTAGCAATGAGATGTACAAGATGCTATGTCGAAAAATGAACTTACAACTTTGCAGGAGGAGCCGGGAGGGCAGGGATGGGAAGGGGAAACAAAGGAGGAGTCAACAATGCTGGATAAGAAATGTACTCATTACCTTGCTCATGTAATTGTAACCCCTCTGTACGGTATTTTCACAATAAAAAACTTATTAATAATAAAAATGCCATAAATGTGAGCTAGAGTGGCATCTTCCCACGTATAAGGGAGGCGGTTGTCTCGTCCCTGGCCACCGACTTTCTTATCTGGTGCCCAAAGCAAATATGCCTGCCTTTTCCCGAAACTGTAAGAAGTCGAAGACCAGGCCCATATCAGAAAATGTAACAATGGTCATTTTCTTTTAAATCTCATAAAAAGCCAGGGTTACATTATCTGTAATAAGTATACACTATTCTTTTTTGCATTCCTCAAGCAAACTTAGTGTTTATTACATCAGATCAGAAGAATTAAGTATTTCTCAAACACATTTGCCTAAGGCGTCTTTAAAATTACTTTAGGTACTTAAATACTATCGTTTCTTTTTTTATTTATTTTTTATTTATTTACTTCGGTGTTGTTGGTCGTGGGGGCTGAATTATGGGCCAGGGCACAGTCCCTCAGCTCTTCAGCTCAAGGCTAGCACGCTACCACTTAAACGATAGCGCCACTCACAGGATTTTTCTGCTTATGTGCTGCTGAGGAATTGAACCCAGGGCCTCATGCATGTGGGGCAAGCACTCTACCACTAAGCCAACTTCCTAGCCCTCTTTTTATTTTTTGTCTGTCACAGGGCTTGAACTCAGGGCCTGGGCTCTGTACCTGAGATGTTTGTGTGTTTGTTTGTTTCACTCAAGTCAAGTATGCTACCAGTTTGAGCCACATCTCTACTTTCAGTTTTCTGGTGGATAATTGGAGAAAAGAATCTCATGGACTTTCATGCCCAGGCAGGCTTTTTTTAACCCTATTCCTCTGATTTCAGCCTCATGACTAGTTAAGATTACAGGCATGAACTATTAGTGCCTGGCTGGTTAAGTAAATGTTTATGCAAAAACATAAGAAATAATTATAAGATTGCTTCAATATTAAAGTATACAAAAACAGCTCTTGAGGAGATTTCATGTGAAAGACTTGAGAGCAAGGAAAAACTAAAAACTTCTTTTTGTCATGAATTTGTATATCTCAATGTTTTCTTTTTCCTTTAGCTTCAGATCCATAACACTAAGCTCAAAAATTGTGACTTAATTAAAGCTCATAGGTAACATTTCTTATTGTTTTGCAATACTGATTCCTAGCCTTAAAGTGGGAATTCATTCTGTCTGTACAATATATCCAATTAATCTAAATGGCATGGATTTTAAATAGATGTTTTAAATAGGCTAGATGGCTATCAAGTTGTAAAAATAAATAATTGAGTATAATAGTTATACCATGTAGGTTTTTAGGTAAAATAATGGAAACAAAGGTACTTATATTCACTTCAATAATATAATAAAATTGCAACAATGAGATGTACAAGTTGTTATGTTGAAAATGAACTTTACAACTTTGGTGCGGGGGGTGGGGTTGAGCAGGGAGGATTGGGTGGGGGTGCAGGGGGAGGATGGGAAGGGATGGGAAGGGGAAACAAAGGAGGAGGCTACAATGCTTGATAAGAAATGTGCTCATTATGTTGCCCATGTAATTGTAACCCCTCTGTACAGTATTTTCACAATAAAAAATAATTTCATAAAATAATATATTTTGCATAATTATGGCATTCATAGTTACTGACTTACTAATTTACTTCTGCCACTTAATTCTATGTCCCTTGAAAATGGGAACAATGCTCATCTGGACTTCCCCAAGACTTAGCTGTCACCTGACTTAAAGTCAAGATTTCACTAAATGCTGGGTAAATAGGGAAAACATAAGAACAAGATAAATGCAGACATCTAACAACACAATGGCATTTCTCATCTTATTACTTATAATAAGATCATGAGCCACAGTACAGCTTTTAGCATTACCAATACTCAGAATCATCATGACCCAAACAAAAATATATAAGGCAAAGCAAAACTCAAAAACCCAGTGGTAGTTAACACTTCAGTTTTCAACATATTGTAATTTTGAATCATTTCCAGTCTTCCCTCTTGATGCAGTTTCAGCTATGCTTGATGCATTCCACAGACCCAAAAGCTTTTAGAACGAAATGCATCAATTACACATAATCTTGTGATACGTTCCTGCCTTGAATGCTTAGTCATTCATCCTCCGCCCACAGAATGCCATCTGCTTATTTTGGGCATACCTTGCTGCAAAGACAAAGAGAAGGGAAAGTAGTCCTAAATTGATTCTGTCCCCCTGAATATGCTACTGTGATGTATAGTTTGCTTTTTGATGGCATTGTCCTTGTTTTGTCAACAACGTTATTGACTCTCAATTCTAAAGGTTCTACAAATGTATACATTTTCTGACCCTTTGTAATAAGTGTATCTTACAGGAATTCTTCCCTGTGAACTCAGAAAGAGAAAGAAAGAATCAGCTCAAGAAAGTTCTGACTTCATCCTTTGACCACAATCCTCATGAGGTTACTTACTGAAATTACACTTCCATGAAAGTCAACCATTGGAAGGGGGAGGTTTAAACTATTCATTCCATATGCCTAGCTGCTTGGGATAAATGGAAAAGCTGTGCCATGTAATGGTAGAGAATGATTAAACTTACAAACCCTCAAAGGAGGAATGACGTGACAATACCACTTGGTTCTATTCATTTAAATAATATCATTAAACTTTTATGATAAATATTTAAGAAAGGGTTAAGACTCTCTAATAGCTTAAATTACTATCACTTCTCTTGTGACTTTTATAACATCTGCATGAAGAGACAAAAGCATCCAGCAGTGAAATTGTCTTAGGTAATAAGAGTTGTTAAACGCTGTAACTGTACACTGTCATTCCCCAATTGCTCAGGGGAAAGTTGACTCCACTCCTACATCTGTAGGTTATGTACTTAAATATCTGTATTATCTTATTGTATACATTTTTAGACATAGAACAGAAAAAGGCATGGTGCAATCTAAGTTTTCCATTAATTAGCTTTGAATTCTTAATAAGATGAAGCAAAGATGCCGGTCCCTAGGACATCATATAAAATGCATTTAGAGAACAACAGTTGCAGAAATGTAACAACTTTTTAAGAGTGTCAGGGTTATTCATAGTCACAAATATGTGTCTGTATGCTTTGGTTAGGATGTACTTTGTCCACCCAGGATTCGTGTGTTGAAATTATGGTTCCCAGGGTAGTAGAAACTTTAAGGATTGGGGCTTAGTTCCAGGTTACTAGGAGCATGGTCCTCAGAAGACGGATGTTAGTCTGCAGTAGTGACTTGTTTCCACAAGAATAAATTGCTAGTCTGATCAGAGGGAACCCTCTTTCACAGCGGAGTTACTGCCACTATGATACCATATTATGACAAAGCCAGGGATCCCTTACCATAGAAGACCAGAGGCAGCTCCAGGCTGTCAGACCTCCAGAATTAGGAGCTAAATGAACTCTTTCATTGATAAATTACCCAGGTGGATCTATTTTGTTACAGAAATGGTAAACAGACTAATACATTCGTTATTGACAGAAGAAACAACTTTCCCTGTGATGAACATTGGTACAATCCCTAGCATTTGTCCAACTTTCTACCTCATCAAATTCTTTAGGCAAGGATTATAATCTTTATCTAGACCACAGGAATAGGACTTAGCTATCTTCCCAACACCGATTATTCCCTCCAATCTAATCTCTAAAGAATGGCAGCCATGATCATTTTTAAATGTTAGTAGGATTATGTTACCTATTCTTTAAGGCCATTGCTTCCAATTGAACTTTTGGCTTATCTTCCTTAAGGTTTACCATACTTCAAGTATTCTGCTGTTTCACAAAATGCTTTTTACAACTCAGAACTTTTTATTTGCCCTTTCTTCCTTTTTTCTCTCCTTTCTTCCTTTTTCTATCTCACTTTCTCTCCTATTCCCTCCCTCCCTCCCTTCTTTCCTTCCTTCCCTTCTTTTCCTTCCTTCCTTGCTTGCTTGCTTGCCTGCTTGCTTCCTTCCTTCCTTCCTTCCTCCATCCCTCCCTCCTTCTTTCCTTCTCTCTCTTTCTTTTGTTCATTCTTGCTTTCATTTTCTTTTTTGTGTGCTAATACTAGGGCTTAAATGTGAATCCCTGTGCCTGCCCAGGTTGGTTATTTTGTAGAAGTAGTCTTATATGTAAACACTTTTGCTCAGGCTAGCTTCAAACTTTGATCTTCTAGGTCTCAGCTTCCTGAGTAGCAAGGTTTAGCCACTGATGCCTAGTTCCCTTGTTCCTTCTTTGTGGCACACATCCCCTCTCTCCCTCACTTCACATATATACAGTGTCTCTGAGTTCTTACTCATTATCTGCCTGAAACCTTGCTTTAGTTTAAAACCTCCCTCAATAAAATAAGATCCAACTTTTAAGCTATCACTCATATGTTCTAGTTTATTTTGCATGCCAAATATATATATACATATATAAGTATATGTATGTATACATATATATTCCTTAATACCCCACATAACTAAAGATTAAGAAATGAGGTTAAATTCTATTCATATATTTCAATAATAGATAGTTGATCTGTTTTATCTACATGGTGAAAGTATAATTCCAAAGTAATATAAAATAAAGTAAATCTGGGTTTAGAGAAGCATGAATGTAGTACCAGGACTGAAGAGAAAGATCATAGTATCAAGGTCAGACTGAGTTACACAGCAAGACCTATATACTTATGTATGTGTAAGTGTGCATATATCTACTACATATATACATATATATGTACATATATATTCTTAATTTGTATACAAGTTATTTCTATACAAATAAATTTGATATATATATACACACATTATATATATGCATATATGTATATATATCCAGGATTATACAAAACAAAACAAAGACTAAACTCTATTGTAGTTGATATTTTAAAATAATGAATTCTTTTCATTTGATTTGATTTGTAAAAGAGAAAGTTGTAAATGACCCAAAGAATCATTATAGCAGAAATTGCAATGAGATCTTATTTCATATAACAACCTTGTTAATTTGGTGAAGATGGTAGTGAGAATTGTATTTAAGAAGACAGAGTTTCAATTCATCAAGACAGCATGCCATGATTTAATGACATTTTTTTTCAAGGCAGAACATGAGGTAAACTGTGTCAATTTATGACTGAAGAGAAAAGAATGGACAAGAGGCAAACAGTTCATTTGAGCATAAAAGTAAAAGGCTAAAATTGCAATAGAAAGTAACTAAATTCTTCTTAAGGCATCTGGCAGTATGTGAAAAATACTTATTGTTCTTTGAGTAGTGTGCAGAAAGTAGGTGAAACATCTTTTCACTGTGGCTGGCTTCTCTTTAGAAGTTCTTCCACTTTCTAGAATCCTGCTACCTTACAAAGCATTTATAGGTCCTCTTTGCCTCTTTTAGCTCTTTGAGTTAATCTCTACTTTTTTTTTCTCTCTACCCTCTTTTTGTATCTCTTCACTTTCCATCCATCTCTAGTAATTATTTTTTTAATACAGTGATGACTTTCAAAACATGATTGAAATCTTGTATAGGTTTTGCTTAAAATTCTACAGAGGCTTGGATTAAGTTTTTTTTATTCTTTTTTTATTGTGAAAATACTGTACAGAGGAGTTACAATTACATGGGCAAGATAATGAGTACATTTCTTATCAAGCATTGTAGACTCCTCCTTTGTTTCCCCTCCCCTGCCTCCCCCCACCCAATCCTTTTCCCCTCCAAACCTCCCCCCCAAGTTGTAAAGTTCGTTTTTGACATACGACTTGTACATCTCATTGTTGCAATGGGTCCACCTGTATCCCTATTTAAACGATTTGTTTTTCCCCTTCCCCTCCACAAATTATACCAACATCAATTCCGTTGAAACAGGGGTTATACTGTGGGGGAGGGACATACAAAGCAACAAAGAAATAATCTTATAAATGTGTTAGAAACAATTGCATGAAAGAAAAAACATTTGAATACATATCTTAGGGTTCATTTCCCTAACATCAACTTATCTGACCTTTTCTGCTTGACTCAGACATATACTAGTTATTGCAAATAAGGGAAAGCATGGGACCTATGTTTCTTTGGGCCTGGCTTACTTCACTTAATATAATTTTTTCCAAGTCTTTCCGTTTCCTAGCAAATAGGGCAATGTCATTCTTTCTGATGGAGGCATAGAATTCCATTGTGTGTATATACCACATTTTATTAAGTTTGTTTTCTAAAACCGTGTATAAGAAAAATAGCTTCCTTACCACTCGTTCATTTTCTATCATTTTACTCTCACACTCCATTCATCAATACCAGTCTTTTATTCCTCTATAATAGTATATGCATCTGTACCTTCTTATCTCAGAATCATAAGGGATATTTTTCCCAGTGACTATCTTGATCTACTGACTTAAATTAAAATAGAATTCTCTATTCATAACTCTGCCAGTAACCATTCACAATATTTTCTTCTACAGTTTTTATTTTCTGATACTTTGATGTCAATTCATAATCCATCCATCCACCCATTCTTCTCTGTATCTCTGTGTTTGAAAACAAATCTCATGCAAAAAAGGAAGTTGTCTAGCTTATTCAACCATAGAACAAAATGGATGCATAGTAAACAGACAATTTATTTTCAATTATAAGTAAATTTCATTTTCTGAATAATTTTCAACATTGAACATAAACCCATGACTTTTTTTTTTTTTTGGTCGGTCGTGGGGCTTGAATTCTGGGCCTGGGCACTGTCTCTCAGCTCTTCAGCTCAAGGCGAACGATCTACCGCTTGAGCTACAATGCCACTTCCGGTTTTCTGATGGTTTATTGGAGATAAGAGTCTCACGGACTTTCCTGCCCCAGCTGGCTTTGAAGCATGATCCTCAGACATCAGCCTCCTGAGTAGCTAGGATTACAGGCATGAGCCACCAGTGCCTGGCTTAAGCCAGTGACTTTTTAAGCTACTGCAACAGATATTTTGTTTGTATTTTTGTGGCAAATGAGAGGGTTAGTTTTGTGACAACCTTTCTAATGTCATTTATTATACACATAGAATTTTTAAAACTTACATAAATACGCATTTGTCAGGAAAATGAAACTGGAATGTCAACTAGATATAGAAGAGGAACTGTACATTGTATTAAAATACATAAATTTAGTGGGTGATTATTCAATAGTATCTGTTTCAAATAAGAACTTAAATATTTTCATTGGAACTTATAAAGTTGCTGCTTTTTATCCATTATTGAATGCCTCTGGATTTTGAAAAATAAAATGCAAATAGACTTCTTTTAAAACCACCTCATTTGTAATGTGCAATCACTTACTATTGTTCTGTGTGCATCATATTTAAGCTATGCCATATTCACCTGTGAAAGTCAGGTTTCCAACAGAATGGAATGCTGTTTGTGCAAATTTCTCTCCTTTTCAGTCTGGACTGTTAACAACCCATGTGTGTAACTAAGTATCCCAGTCACATGCACTGGGACAAAGCGAATACTTGTATCTTTCACTTAGCAAATATTTTAAGAGAATGAAACAGTAAATTCCACAGTGGAGGATTGATTTTCTCAGAAAATGGCTTCCAATCATTAGTGTCAGGGTTCAAATTTCAACAATAAAGTACCTGTTCTTCATTTTGTTGCAGTGAAGGCAAGGGAAAGAAATATACTCTTATGAGCTGAAAGTCCAACTATGGAATCCTTGGGAGAAAGTCCAATATTACATAGAAGAGGACTAATCTAAGGTGTGGGAAGGAGTGTATGTCACGCATAAATGTCAGTGACAACCTAGACTCCTGTGCCAGCTGAAGCTTTTTCTCTCATATCTAATGGCACTGGAATCAGAGAAGAAATAGAATGCAGTGGCTTTGAGATCCTGGATAATTCTATTGAGGTGGATTTTGGAATCCAACAGAGTAGATGTTATTATTTGTCAGTTTATCTAAAGTCTACTCAATTACTTCTGATATGTCTTCCTTTGCAATAGTGGCATTGACACTTCAGAGGAAAATGAGATATAAGATCCCTCCCTTAGTGTCTTCCTTCCTTCCTTCCTTCCTTCCTTCCTTCCTTCCTTCCTTCCTTCCTTCCTCCCTTTTTCCCTTCCTTCCTTCCTTCCTTCCTTCCTTCCTTCCTTCCTTCCTCCCTTTTTCCCTCCCTCCTTCTCTCCTTCCTTCCTTCCTCCCTTTTTCCCTCCCTCCCTCCTTCCTTCCTTTCTTCCTGTCTTCCTTCCTTTAGTCTTTCTTTCCTCCTCTTTCTTTCCCTCCTTCCTTCCTGCTTCTTTCCTTCCTCCCTGTATTTACTTCCATATTCTTTCCTGTCTTCCTTCCTTCCTTCCATCTTTCTGTCTGATAAATATTTAATAAGCATGTTGCCAGATACAAAACTATAGTATTGAGAAAGGTAGAACAAATAACATGATTCTTTGCACAGAGAATAAGTAAAGCAGTAAATAAGGTAATTATATTTTCTCACAAATACTGTAAATAATCAGAGTAAAGTTATAACAATTAGAAGAGTGTATTTTAGATTAAATAATCAAAGAAAGTTTCTGAGCTGAAACAAAAACAAAATTAATGCAGCCATCCATGAGAAATATTCCAATCTAGAAAACAGAAAAGCCTAGAACAGAAAAGCTTCACTACATTTAATCATATTCAGCATGGTTATAAAGACACTAATATGGGTAAACTGATATTAAATGAAAATGTAAAGAGAAACCGGGGCCACATCTAGAGTCCAGGAATATCTACAGTGTCTATTTGTAACAAGTCTGCTGCCATTTTTACAGAACATTTTCCCCAGAATCCTACATGGAACTGTGTAAAAGGCCCAAAGCAATTAGGAACCCTGCAGGAAATACCATGCTAAAACTGAAAATAGTCCCTCTCAAGAGCCACTGTTCCTGATACCAGAGGAAAAAACCTACTCTCAATTTTGGTAACTGGACCTACAGCTAAATTGACACATGCCTATTTCTTGGCTTTTTTTCCTGTCTTTCCTGTAAATTGTAATACTGCTTTGGGCAAAACAAAGAGATGGAGAATTTTTCTCTCCACAGTTTGGCCAAAACTATAAATAACTCATTTATTATTCATATTATGTTATTTTCTCTTAACATTGACAAGTGCTATTGCCAAAGGCTCCAACACCAGAAACAAATTACTCAGTGAATTTTGAAGACATCTCTAGTGGCACTTCTCATGCCATCTTGAATGTAAACATGAATGGGAAGATTACTCATTCATGGCTATATTATAAAGATAGTTTTATAAAGGTAAAACAAACTTACATGGCCAGCAATTTGGAGCTGTCTGAAATCATAATAATTTTTTTTCCACAATGTATTTCTTACACTATCCCAGCAACAGTTCTCTTAACTATAATATAAAGATTGGGATTAACTACACAGTTTTCAAAGTTAGTGTTCATTTTATAAGACAGTAATATACACCATATTTACCTTAATTAGTATGGTTAGAGATCAATAACAAAATAAACTAGGAAAAAGTAGGGTGGCTCTACTTAAAGTAGGAGAGACAGAATGTTACAAGCCTTACAGAGGAGTCTTCTCTCAGTGCTCCAAATTTTTTTGTGTACTAGTATTGGGACTTGAACTCAGGGCTTGAGCACTATCCCTCAGATTCTTTTGCTCAAGACTAGCTTTCTACCATTTGGCTCACAGTTACACTCCTGGCCTTTTTTGTAGTTTATTGGAGATAAGAGTGTCATGGATTTTCTTGCCAAGGCTGGCTTTGAATCTGGACCCTCAGAGCTCAGCCTCATGACTAGCTAGGATTATAGGCTTGAGCCACCTGCACCTAGGGTCATTTCCCCTGGTTAGGACATTGGTTAAGACATCTATGATAAAAGTGTGTGGTGATCCTGTTTTCCTGGTTTTATAATTCTGAAGTTTCACAATTCTAAAGTTTTATACCTAAGTTTTGTATACTGTAGACTTATCTTCGTAGTACTCATGGATGAAATGCAAATTTCAAGAGGGAGAATAAAGACCCTACCAAAATTAATCAATGAAACCATTAAAAAAATTTGAGTAGTCATTCCAAGAGTAAGGAGCCTTGCCACAAACACGCAAGGTTTCTCAGGTTTGCATTTGAAATATAATAAACACCATAACAAAACAACAGTAATAAAATCAAGAAAATAAATCAAAACAGTAGGACAATCAATTTGAGAGTGGTTATTTTTTATTTCAATGAGTCAGAATTACAAAGGGAAGGAAAACAAAATCAAAGTGAAAGTTGGTGCCAGCATATAATGTTTTATTCAAAACACAAATAGGATATGAAGTGGCTGTTCAGACAGGAGCTTCTGTTTTTGCAGTCCAGGATTTGGACATCCTCAGACCGACTTACCCATACTCATGAGCTGGCTGCCCTTAAGTTCAGGAAGTCATCTAGTTAGTTTCCAGGGCAGGCACAAAGCTAATTCTGGGTCAGCAGATAACCACTGTATCACTGTGTCAGATGGCTCTATTTATCTTGTGTTCTCTCTGTTGATATAGATTTAGTCACATAAGCTAAATTATTAGGTACCTGCCATTTACTCACATTAGATAGACTAGAAATGTTTGTAAATTATCCAGGGCCTTAGCAATCTAAAAATTCTGCATCCACAGATTTAGCCAAACTCAGATAAAAATATTGAAAAAAGTACTGAATTTCCATGGAACAGTCAGTGAATTATAACAACTGTTTTCACAGTAATTACTTTGGATTAGGCATTACAAAGAATCCACAAATTACCTAGAGTACATGGTAATGTGTAAATATGAAAATACTACACTGTTTTAAATAAAGAACATCAGCACCAGTAGATTATGTTGCCTGCTGGGAGGGGCTTGAGCCATGTCCTGTGGGATAATGGGGTGTCACTTTGTTACAAAAATAAAAGAATCTGATATAAAGAATATATAGAACATACAAAATCTAATGGCAAATCAGTAAGCATAATTAGTAAGCCAGGCCCCAGTAGCTCATACCTGTGATCTTTTTTATTCAGGAACCTGAGCCCTGGAAAGTCATAGTTTGTAGCTAGCTCAACAAGAAAATCTAAGAGACTAACCAAAACCAAAGTTAGAGATTTGGCTCAAGTAGTAGAGAGCCAACCATGAGTAATCAAAGTGACAGAGCATGTGAGGCCCTGAATTCAACCCCCAGTACCAGATCTAAAATAAAAGAAAAAAAAAAGAAAAAAGTAATTATTAGAAATAGACTGAAATCAACATTTCTTGAAATAAGACAAACTAACAGGTAATGAAAAATGTGCTGAACATCACCAATCATCATGGAAATGCAAATCAAAATGACAGTCAGGTATGACTTCTCACCTCAGTAAGAATGACTATTATGAAAAAGGCTGAAGATGTGGACAGAAAATTTTGCTTACTCTTGGCTTCATAAACTATAATCACCACATATAAAATGTATAGAGCTTTCTAAAAAAAACCCTATCCAGAAATGCATATATATATTTATTTCTATATTGTATATATGTGTGTATATTTCTCATATATACACAAATTATTATATTCAATTTTACCTCTTATGTATCAATTAAAAACAAAAATGCACAGAAAATAAGCAATCTTTAGAAATGCATATTAAATAATCAGTCATTAGAAATATGAGTCTTACTAATTGTGGAAACACTCAAAAAGAGAGACCAGAATACTTCTTTACCTTTTTTAAAACCCTCCATGCTCCTCAATTTTGATATACATATTGCTGCACTCAGATAATGGACACATTGCAAATAGACTATGGATAAATGCATTGCCTCCAGGAAATAACATCTGCTATAATGATCAAGGCACATCTGTCATCTGCAAGATCTTAGATTTCTCACAATTCTTTCCATGATTCATCCCACAATGCAGTATCTTATTACATGGTAGCTGTCAGGTGAGAGAAATCATTGGTATGGATACATTGTAACTACATATAAACATTGCTTTAGCAAAGGAGCCATTATGGGCTAAATAAGAACCATTAACAAAGTAACTGTGTTAATAACCACAAGTTTATTATCTTGTCTTCAGAATGTATTCTCATTGTTTGTGGAAGATTGTTTTTGTTTTTAATCAATTCTGTCTCCCTTGAGCTACTTTGTAATTTCCTTCCTTTTAACTGCCAAAGAGCTTGCTTTTGCTATCTCTACCTTTCTCCTCTATTAACTTCTCAATTTATTGTTGCTTTTCAACTCTATGTTCCCAGAGTTAAATTCTATGCTAAACAAACTTTTATATTTTACTTTTTTTCTTACCTCTCTTCTTCTTCTTCCCTCTCTCTTTTTAAGTCATAATGAGAAAACATAAAATGTGCCATTCACTCTGGTACATGGGCCTGACAATGCTTTCTAGTATAGATTTCCCCCTGTTTTTAAACTCAAATTATCATAGTATTTTCAGGCAATCAATAAACTTTTTAATCTTGGATGAAATGAATTATATCAATCAGTGGTTGAATATAACCTCGCACATATTTTGCAATAACTGGGTTTTTTTTTTTTTGGTCAGAATTCTCTAGTGCCAATTGTCCTTGTAATACTAAAGTATTCTGTGTCAGGGAGAAGGGGAGGTCTAATACTGCAGCTCATCTTCTGCCAAGTACTAACTCTCTCAAGCATTATTCATAATTAATTCAGGCCAAAGAAAGGGATGAAAATCATTTTTAAAAAGCAAGAGATGGAAGTTCATTTCACTTATAGAAAATAGAACAGTTAGAAGATTGTATTTAAAGTCAGGCATTGAGATATTAGAATTTTTTCCAATTCTTTAGATTTGGTAAATTTATAAAATATAATTAACTTCAGATGTTGTAAATGGAGATAATAGTTCTCCCTCCCTGTGAAAAAGGATGGTTGTTAGTAGTCCTATTATATAACAACCAATTGTTAATATTTAAGCCAGAAATCATACTTCCTTCTTTGTCTCCTAATAATACATTTTTAATACAATCAATTATTTATGCTTTATTTAAAATAGCCCTGCATTACTGTGAACAAAATAAATGCACTATTTCCCTTTCAACTTTTCATAATGAGGAAGGGTCTTGATAAACACAGTTGGCTTTAAAGATGAAGCCATTATCGAACAGTGTTTTGGTACAGACAATAGAATGGGAAAAGATGAGATGGTTTTTGGAAATATTTACAATTATTTTGGGGACAGAAAAGAGAGAGAAGTTAAGAATGAAGCCAGACTTTTAGCTGTAGAAATTCTATGAAAAAGAATGTGAATATGTGAAAAGGAAAATGTGAAAATGTATTAGCTGGGGAATGAGTTCATTTGAAACATGTTAAATCATTTAGGTATTTTTAAACCAGCCACCCTGATAATAACTGACTATCTCGTAAGAAAAATGATGGCACTGGAGTTGTGGCTCAAGTAGCAGAATGCCTGCTAGCAAGTAGGAGATTAAGAGTTCAAACCTCCAGTAAGTGATATATAAAAAAGAAAGCAATATGGGTTGAACTATATCTTTCTATTTTATGCACATCCAAGTGCACACACACACACACACACACACACACACACACACACACACACACACTTTAAGAATCACAAGGAAACTAATGGATTAAAAAACTCTGGAATGACTAAATCACTTCGGGAGCATAGATAGGTGTACTTATAGGTGGGAATCAGATTCCTGAGTAATGCTAACTTAAACTATACCATGATTGCCAAGTATCACTTAAAATGCACTTCCCTAATGGTTAGACAGAGAGCAGGAACAAGTGAAGAAAATGAAATCTAAAGTCAAATTTTAGTTCTTAAATGTTACTAGTTGAAAGTGGCACTGTGGCTCAAGTGGTAGACTACTTGCTTTCAGCTGAAGAGCTGAGGGACAGCGCTCAGGCCCAGAGTTCAAGGGCCACGACCAACAAAATTAACAACAACAACAACAACAACAAAACCTAAATGTTACTAGTGGAAGATGCTGCAGAGACCAGGTCACCTCTATCAGTGACTTTAGTTTCGACAGAAAGTTCTTGGTACTGGCACAAGAACAGACCTCAGGGCCAATGGAATAGTATTGAAAACCCAGAATCCACAGACCTATAACCATCTAATCTTGGATAAGGGAGCTAAAAAAATAGAATGGAAGAAAGACAGCTTCTTCAGTAAATGGTGCTGGCAAAACTGGTTAATCACTTGCAAAAAACTAAAGATAGATTCTTATATATCACCCTGCACCAGAATCAACTCCAAATGGATCAAATACCTCGAAAATATTACACTCTGAAAATATTACAGAACAGAATAAGAGAAACCCTAGGTCTCCTTGGCACAGGCCAAAATTTTCTTAATAGAGACCCAGAAAGACAACAAACCAAAGAAAGGTTGGACAAATGGGATTGCATGAAATTGCAAAGCATCTACCTTGCAAAGGACATTGCTAGCAAAATGAATAGAAAGCCCATGGATTGAGAGAAGATCTTCACTAGCCATACAATGGACAAGTGGTCTCACATCTAAAATATACCAGGAACACAAAAACTTAAATCCTCAAAGAAACAACTGCCCAATAAATAAGTGGGCTAAAGACTTACAGAGAAATTTCTCTGAAGAGGAAAGAAGGATGGCCAATAGACACATGAAGAAATGCTCAACCTCCCTAGCCATAAAAGAAATGCAAATCAAAATAACATTGAGATACCATCTCACCCCAGTTAGAATGGCTATAATCAAGAACTCTAATAACAACAGATGCTGGAGGGGATGTAGACAGAAGGGAACCATGCTGAATTGTTGGTGGGAAGGTAAACTTGTTCAACCACTTTGGCCTTTTGAGGTTCCTCAAAAGACTCCACATAGAGCTCCCATATGACCCAGCAATCCTACTTTTGGGCATTTACCCAAATGATCACAAACAAGACCATACTAAAGCTACCAGCACAACTATGTTTATTGCAGCATTATTTACCATAGCTAAGATATGGAACCAGCTCAGATGCCCCTCAGTAGATGAATGGATCAAGAAAATGTGGTATATACAAACAATGGAATTTTATGCCTCCATCAGAAAGAATGACATTGCCCCATTTGTTAGGAAATGGAAAGACTTGGAAAAATTATATTAAGTGAAGTAAGCCAGGCCCAAAGAAACATAGTTGCCATGCTTTCCCTTATTTGCAATAACTAGTATGTGTGAGACAAGCAGAAAAGGTCAGATAATTTGATTTTCGGTAA
Organism: Dipodomys ordii; assembly: GCF_000151885.1. Classification (NCBI taxonomy): domain Eukaryota; kingdom Metazoa; phylum Chordata; class Mammalia; order Rodentia; family Heteromyidae; genus Dipodomys; species Dipodomys ordii. The sequence goes on from NW_012267269.1 coordinate 12,644,155, forward strand.
AATGAACCCCAAGATAAGGATTCAAATGGTTATTCTTCCTTGCAATGATTTCTAAGATATTTATAAAATTATTTCTTTTTTGTTTTTTTTTTCCTTGCCCATGGTATAAACCTGTTTTCACTGTATTTGATGTTGGTATAATTTGGGGAGGGGAAGGGAAAAAATAAATTGTTTAAATAGGGATACAGGTGGACCCATTGCAACAATGAGATGTACAAGACATGTTGAAAATGAACTTTACAACTTTGGTGGGGGGGAGGATTGAGTGGAGGGCGGGAGGGAGGATGGGAAGGGATGGGAAGGGGAAACAAAGGAGGAGGCAACAATGCTTGATAAGAAATGCACTCATTACCTTGCCCATGTAATTGTAACCCCTCTGTATGGTATTTTCACAATAAAAAAAGAAACTTCTTGGAGCAGAGAATGCACAGCCCACCAGGTCAGGGATGCACATCACACAGACATAACCACACAGCTATGAAAGGAAGAGGAACCACTGCACATCCCCTTCCAGAGGTGACCACTTCAGAAGTAATTGAAAATGCATATCTTTATATTAACGTTGAAATATTGTTGAACAACTTTATATACTCAAGAAGTTCTTGCTGAGAGGGAGAAATATAATCTGTACAAAAATGAGCAATTTTTGCTTAGCTCATAATACAGTGAGAAGGAATGAAATGTCAGACACACGTGGAGGGAGTACCATCACTGCTAACACAACAGCATTAGTTTCCTAAATTCACCTGTCTTTTGACTGAGGAAATTCATTACCTCAAAAACTTGACCTGTTTGCTGCAATCTACATCCATTCTTGAAGTTGCACAGTGTAACAACCATCTCTAGAATACCATGTGACAGAATTCATTATCAGAAAGATTTTATACTGGACTTCTCTTTTAAATTTTAAAGTAAAATCAACCACCCTCGACAATACCAATGCAACACAAATTCTAAACCTAGTGTACTGACATGGAAAAGTACTGTCACACAAATGATCACACTTGGCCTTCTCATTAATATTCCCACTCTTCTCCACAGGATTTCCAGCTCCAATCATATGTTAATTAAATTACTAGGCTGCAACTTCTATACAGTTACATTTGAAAGAAACCTGAGTAAAGGTGAATCTGTTGCTTCAGTCTCAATCAGAATCTCAAATGAAGAGATTGCTTTCCCCTGAACCATTGTGCTAGGAGCAGCAGTCTGAATTGCTGTGCAAAGTGCCTGGACAGATTCATTGATCATCACTCACCTTTTTAAACCCAATAAAAGAGGTATTGTTATTTTTTATCCACCTAATTCTCCCTTTAAATCAGGAATTAAGATATTCTTTGCAATATAGGCAAATTGTAGGTGAGAGACTGAGAAACCCAGCTTACAATTGGACTGAAAGTCTCATTTAATACACTATTAAATAATAACCCTAATCTAGAGCAGCTAATTTTACATCTGAACAACTGTAATATCCATTATTATAAGGGGCCTGTGCATTTACTAATTTTAGGCAAAAAAAATCGTTGCAGAATATTTTTGCCAAGTATCATATGTGTTGCCTGGCAACTACAAAGAACAAATGCAAAGAAAGAGGTGATTTAATACTCAGACACAATCAAAACCTTGTAAAATGAGCTAGGTATCTGCATTATTCAGAACAAATAAATATTATTCCTTGAGCTGGTTATAAGTATAAGAAATTAATAACATTGTGAATCAGCTATAATGGAATTAATAAAAGAGACAAAAACATGGACACTAATGAAAAGTAGCTAAAGAAGCATTGAGGAATTTTTTTTCTATACTACAATATAGTATGTTTGGCTATTAGATCCCAGGGCTCATTAATTTATGGCAACATTTTAGAAATTCATCTTTGAATATGTTGGGGAAAAGCAGAAAATCATATTTCACCTACCATGTTAACACAGGGAATGTTATGTTTGGGAATTTCACAGATTCATATGTTTTGTTGAAGAGCTCAAGCACATTAAAGATTTAGAAATTTATCACCAGCAGATAGCACTCAGAAGGAAGGAAAAGAAAAGTTGAACAGACTTCATATGTAGTGTTATGGTTTTAAAATAAAGCATATTACGCTCATTCTTTGTATTAGCAAATAAACTTTTGATCATAAAAGAATGCTATCTAAATGAGTAGGCAGAAAATGAAATTGATTGGTTGAGTAATGAGTGCTTTATGTAGTCCTGACACCACAGAGAGTTAGCATGTTGGGAACCATGCAACATTTACTTGTATGTTTCGAGGACTTTTTTTTCCCTGGTTCTTTAGGCCTCTTCACCTGATATCTTCCTTGTCTTGATACAGCTTTCTCCAACTGACAGAATGATGACCACTATCTTAGCCTAAGACTTAGTTAAAATTTCAATACCAGAGAAAAACTATTTCTTGTCTGTCCTTAAACATTGCTTGAAAAAAATCTCAAGGAAGCACTTGGACTTCCAAGATTGAAAGACCAGGCTTGAGTTAGAGACCTTAGATACAATCAATGTTGCTAAGGAGTTGGGTCGATGATTGGCTGCCTCCAATGGAACAGATTAATTGAGAAGAAAGAGAAGAATCCTTCAGGAAAATGGGAAAGCTTCAAGACAGACATACTGAGAAACAAAAAGGAACTTCTTGTCTTTTAGATTTCTGTTTCTTTGTTTGCCATGTTTATGTGACATTACAAATTGACAGTCAATCACTTTCTTCAGATTCCCATCTCCTTATCTTTATCATATTTTACTTCATCATCACTTCTTCTTTTTCGGTGTGAGCACTGGATTATTATTGCATTAGAGGGCCATGCACCAGATATTAGGTTCAGCCTGAGACACAGTCCTTGAGAGAACAGGACATTTTAGGAAGTAATCCTCACATACTAAAACTTAAAAATAATGCCTCTTCCCAGATTAGGATTGAGCCCCGGTGGAGGTAAACCATCTCTTCACCTCCTGTCTCTCAGACCTGCAGTTCATTAGTAGAATACAAGTTAACACTCAGAATCTTAAGTGGCTCTTCTGAAAGCAAAGGTGGCCTTTCTAATGCAAAGGACCTAGGGAAATGTTGATAGGTAAGTAAAATCATTTTCCTTTGAAAGGATAGGAATTTAATTCACTTGGCATATTAACTTTTCCTACTAGCAACATCAAGTCATTCTTCTATCCATTTATAAAGTTGCCTGTAACCCCTGGGAAACTATGCTGTCAGTTTTCAAGCTCAAATCTTACAGAGATAAACTTCCTAATTTGCACTTTCAGTGGCAATAAAAAAAAAAAAGATAGGGCTCCTGCACACTTTCAGGTGAGAACTATTAAACTTGAGAACATAAAAGTTGAAAACATATGTTCATTTTGAAGTGATTTTGTTTTCCTCAGATAAGCCTCAATTAGTGTTTAATTATTCACAATGAGAAAAGTTAAACTGTTATTATCCATTTAGATAAGTATATTAATGCTCCTTCTTTCTGATATCTGCAGGTTTCCAGTTGGGAGTTTATTATGGATGTTGTTTGTGGCACCAACAGAACACATTTTGAAAAATGCCAAATCACTCAAAATGTCCAATTCAATGTCCTCAGCAACCTGCCCTGTCTTATCCAACAGGCCTATTCTCCTGTAGCAGGCTGTCCTCATGGAAGTTCTCTATCATTCTCTTTACACCCAGAGGATTTATTTTAAAAAAAGCACTATATAGCATTTGTTTTGGTACATTGGTATATTCCACCATTATTGCACATTTCCAAATTCTTAATCAGTGATCATTATTCATGGAAGTTTCTTTGCCTTCCTAATTGTCAGAGGTTTCCTTGAGATCATGTCCACTTATTCTGGAGCCTGGTATGCATCTACCACAGGTGCCATGCTAAAACATTTATTGTGTTTGTGTTCTGTATTCTTCACTCAACTATCAGTTCTTTGAAAGAAAGGTTTATTCATCAGCTGTGTACTTCTACCATAAATGAATATTAGAAACTCATTAAAACACATTACTTCAGAAGTTCTTAAACACCTAATTCCTCATTTTTAACTCACATCTCACAGGGATGTTTACTAGATTAAATGACAAAATATAATATAATATTATATGAATAATATTATAAATCAGTTATAAATCAGTTAATTTTTAGTGAAGTGGGGAAATCACAATGGCAATATCAAAGCAAATAGTTCATGTTAGGTGAAATGAACCCCAAGATAAGGATTCAAATGTTTTTTTCTTTCATGCGATTGTTTCTAACGTATTTATAAGATGATTTCTTTGTTGCTTTGTATGTCCCTCCTCCACAGTATAACCCCTGTTTTCACTGTATTTGATGTTGGTATAATTTGTGGAGGGGAAAGGAAAAAACAAATTGTTTGAATAGGGATACAGGTAGACCCATTGCAACAATGAGATGTAAAAGTCGTTATGTCGAAAAACAAACTTTACAACTTTGGCCAGGGTGGGGGTGGGGATGGGAGATGGGAAGGGATAGGAAGGGGAAACAAACAAGGAGGCAACAATGCTTGATAAGAAATGTACTCATTATCTTGCCCATGTAATTGTAACCCCTCTATAAGGTATTTTCACAATAAGAAAAAAAAAGGAATACATCGTATAATTTTTGGCATTCTGTTTGCACAGAAGAGAAAACAAAGTCAACAGAACTGATGTATCTTATCCATTGTCTGTAGCAGGTCTAAGTTCTATTGAGAGTGAAAACCTTCAAGTCAAAGGCAAAAGAACACAACCTTCCAACTGGAATGAAGTCAACTTACTTAGCAGTTCCTTGCAGCAATGTCATAAATACCCAGTATGAAAATCAGAATACATAGTAAGGAGAAAAAATACAAGGAAAATGGGGGAGAGAAGAGTGGGCAGGGGAACGTAAAATGCACTGCCTTAGGCCTAACTATTGAATCAGGACCATGAAGTCACTCCCAAGGCTACAGCTTCTGTGGGAGAAACTGCAATTGTTTTAACAATTTCTATTGGGATTGCATATTACATTTATTTTCTCTTCTGCTCTTGATAAAGAAGAGGTAGAACATATCTATATAAATTGTTTATCTACACCTAGTTGTACACATCCCTACAATCCATTACCCTTTACATCAAAGGGTCCCCTTATGTCTTCAATAAATAAATTCTGGTTTATGGAACAATTTTTAGTTACTTAGGTAAAGGGATTACATTGAATTTGATTTATCACTGTTTAATTTAATGGATACCCAATGAAAATTAAGATTGAATCTCATTAGTCAAAAGTGGGAGCCAGGACAGTATATGGTATTGACATGAGTTTTGACTGGAAATTCTAGAATATTAGAATATGATGGCTCTGGATGCACTGATAAATAAGTGGGAAAGAGGACTAGGGACAGGTCTGTTGAAGGCGCTGGGTACCACACTGAGAAAGGCAATTATGGAATCTTTAACTACAAGATATGAAACAAGAGGGTTTTTTGTTGTTGTTGTTGTTTTGTGTGCATATTGCATGCAGTTATTTCTTTTTCCTTTTGTTTTATTTTTCCTTTGGTTTGCCCCCTGTTGTCACTTTTTTTTTTAATTTCAGTGCCCTTTGTCTTTTATATAAGTTATCTGATTTGGGGATGGGAAATGGAATCATAGAAATGGTGAGACAAAGGACAAAGGAGAGCCAATGCAATAGGATGACTCAAAAGACACTATGTTGGAAATGAACTTTACAACTTGGGGGAGAGGAGAGTCGAGGGGAAGGGAAAGCAGGAAAATATGAAGGAGGAGTAATAATGTTTGACAAGAATTGTACCCATTTCCTTCCTTACTTATGTAACTGTAAGCCCTCTGCATATCACCTTTACAATTAAAAAAAAGAAATTAAAAAAAAAGAAATTTTCAACAGGAAAAAGAACATGATGTAAATGACATGAGAAAATTTAGGCCAACTGAAAACCATGTTCCAATATATCCTTTGTGAGTTGAGCATACTGACCATAATATTAGCACCTGGTAGGCTGAAACAGAAGAGTCAAGAGTTTAAGGCTAGTCTGGCCTGTACACTGAGACCATAAAATACAAACAAAACAAACACTAACAACAACAAATAACACCCAAACAAATGGTTAAATCTATATTTTCAGTAGAGATGCAAATAACAATAGCTGGGAAAAAATTACTCAAGCCTCAAAGTTAGAAAAATGAAAAAGTTTTCATCATTTTGCTCATTATATATGATGATTTTAGAAATAAAGACAGACCACTTTAAAAATAATTTTCAAAAAAAGCTAGCAAATGTAGTTGGCAAATCTCAACCCCCCAAAAAAAATGTAATAGATCTCTCATTCTAGATGCAGTTGAAAAATAGCAGTTGTAGGGCCATTGTTAAGGCACAGAGTGGGCACAGAAAATTGGAAGCCTACCCAGTTTTCACTCTGAGAAGCAGTGGGGGTCTTGGCTAATAGAGCTGTGACTATTCAGTGAAGACCAATAATCAGTTTACCACAAAAATAGCAGCAGTCACAGCTTCAAGGGCTCTATAGGCTTGCCAGGAAGGGTACCCCATACCCACACACATTCTTGGTAAGGGGGTGGAGGAAACACCATCTTCACAAATGAGCCTTCAAGGCTTTCTTGTTGATGGCTCTGACATGCAAAGTATTAACAAAGCACAGCTCCCTCCACTGCTGCTTTCGCAGCCAGTATTTTAATATACCCAGAAAACCTGAGGAAGCTGTTCCTATCTAACTTAAATACAAGCAGGCAATAAATGCTTTACTTCCATTGTAGAAATGAATAAACAAATTCCCCCAAACACGCTAGCTACCCAGCGATAGGGAGCCCTATGGTTCACAATGATACCACACAGAGACAAACCAGGAGCACTGATTAGGGGCACACCTTAGAGAGGCTTCCAGTGAATTCTTGTTAGACTCAGACAAAACACTCCAGCTCCTATGGAGATCTGCTGAAAACTGTGTTTTATTATTCCCTGGGACTTTCAGTTCTGAGAGGTACGGAATAAAGGACTGCACAGAAGCTGAGATGAAAGATTATAAGTAAAAAAAATCAGGAAGGAGGGTAACAATAATATTCCTCCTGGTGGAATGCCCACTCTTAACAACAAAAGCCCAGAGCAGAGTCCTTAGGATTTATTCATTCTGAGCAGAACAGTTCTTAAATAAATAAATAATTAAAGAGTAGTTGATAACCACAACTTTGGAATCAGATGTCTCCAGCTGTCCCTCCAACTGACCTACCTCAATATAACATCGAAGCAGAACATGGTGAACAAATACTCAGGACAGACTAATAAGCATTCCCTGGAGTTGGGGCACAGTGTGCCTCGTGCTGATATTTCCGTGGTAGATTGCAGAACTAGGTAAAGTGGCTTTGGCAGGCTACCCAAACAGTGAGAAGTTTGTGCAGGGCATACAAAATATTGGGGAGCAGAACATGGAATAGCATGCCCACTTCTGTCCTATAGCCTCCTGAATCCCTTAGTTCCATAGGAAGAAGCAAGAAGGGAAGGAAAAAAGAGCAGTCTAGGATCACCTGAGTGGCTCATGGCCAGTCCAGGTAATATCCTCAGTCATGTAATCAAAATATAAAGCCCATCTTCAACAGAGGTTACAAGAAGGAGACAGAACTCAAACTAGCCTTTGTTGGAGGGAAGCCCAAGATATTTCAGAAGAACTGATGTGAACAGCCTCTTTCTCTTTTATCCCATGGTCCTCTGTCCACCAAGTCTAACAAAGCCTGACTCAGAAAAAGAAAGTCAAACCTGATGAATCAAATTCCTCCTTCCCTAGTTCTAGTCTAAGAAAATAATTAAAAGGGAGGCAAAAGGGCAGAACTTTCCTTCTTCTCATTCACTAAAAGTCACTCAAGATAAAAAGCATGGCCATCACTGTAGGAATTAGACTTCCGTGATGTCATTCTACATGTTAGACTAGGCATGGGTTTTGAAGAAACCAGATATGTTTTTAAAAAGTTTAAAAAATAATCCAATGTTACTATTGAATATAGAAAAAGAACAAGTAAAAGAGCATCGTTCAAAGTAATACTTGAATGAAAAAAGCCTTTCATACTGTTACATATTTCAGACTACTTAATGAACCTGTTGCTGTGTAAATAAGCTGAACTGCAACAATGATGAGATGACCACTGTATTATGCTTACTTGATAATCAAAGAAAAAGTAAATTGAGACTCAGAAAGGTAGGTTGCTCAGAGTTCAGTTATTCAGCTGGGATTTGAAAAGAGTTCCACGAAGCCTATAAACAAAACAAAACAAAAATTTGTTTATTCCCTCTCCCACATCATCTTATTTTCCCAGGCTTTTAAATGGAATAGAAGAATTTCAAGTTCAGAAAGTCTAGGTGTGTGCCAAATGCCATCAGTAGAGAAATAAAAAAAAATATTAACAGAGCAACATTATGAAGTGTAATAGTGAGCAAGTAAAGAAGGATGCAGACAGAGGGAGTGTGGGAGAGACAGCAGCATGAAGCAGGTCAATCTTGTAAAAGAAAAAAAAATGAACACAGAATTCTGGTAGCGATTACAAAGGCTCAGGATTTGCAGTGGGTCTCTGTTAGGTAGCATGTTCCCCAAAGATACTACACTAATCTGTCTAGACATGTAGCTCTTATAGGACTTTGTTACTCCCTGGAAGAGAGTAACCCCTGCCCTGAAACTTGGTGAGCCTTTATGACTCTAACCAACAGAGGATGGTAGAATGAAATTATGTCATAAAGATGCAATGCACTCTGGAACACCTGTTTCTGGAGCCCATTCATACCATGTGCTATGGGAAAGCCTATGGAGCTTTGGAGAGGCCAAGGTAGAGAGGAACTGAAGACCCATGGGAAAACACTGGGCAGTGTCAGCACCGAATTGCCAAACATCTGGATGACTCATCTTGTAAACTGGTTCTCAGTGTGCAAGATGAAACTTAAAACCTTTAAATGTCTTCATTGTCTTGCTAGCAAAGCCCCTTTAAAATAATGTATTGTTATGTTCAGCCATGTACAAGCTTAGACCAAAATGCTCTGTGTGTGTGTGTGTTTCAGTGACTGGTTCTTCGTTATTAAGCTTCATTATTATTTGTGGTATACACAAAGATAGCAAAAGAAACCTATAAATCCAAACCAAACTAATCCAGTAAAAATGAGCTATTAAAATTGTATGTCATTTCATATCTCTAGTATCAGTATGGCAAATAAGTTTCAATGCTCAGAAAACTATGGTTTATTACACAGTGTCTGCCTAGCAGCAATATGGTGACAAAGACGAGGTAGCAGTATCCAGGCTCTGCAGGAAAGATGGGGCAAGGCCTGACGATGCCTTTTCCTGGATACTCTGTATTAAGTACACATGGTATGGCTAATTCATTTATTTCCCAGCCATCTGTTAAATGGGATTAACTGCCACATTGCATTGTGGTTGCTATTGCAAGGTTCAGCATGCAAACAAACCCAAAATACCTCTCCTGCTCTGTATCAAGTATTTATCATGAATGAAGAAAGGATCTAAATTCTCAATATGAACTAATTTGGGTGGTTGAGAAAAAAAAAAACAACGTGAAAATGAGGGAAGGGATGATACTATTCAAAAGAAATGTACTCAACACCCAACTTAATTGTAACTCCTCTGTACATCATCACATTCATAATAAAAGAATATTAACTAATGGTGGCATGACCTTATAAAAAGCACTTGAACTGTCTTCCTTTTTTGTAACCAAAGAAAATAAAATTTCCTTAATGGATTAGGACACAACGCATAAGAATATGCTTTGTAGATGTTGACAATCACATGTATATTAAATTGTTAAAATATATGTAATGCAGGCACAGACATTTTTCAGGATACCTCAAACTGTAAGTCTAATTTCTTTCCATTCCCTCACTCATTAGATCTAACATCACAACTGCTATTTGTTTGATTCTTCATCATAAAGCAAAATTTTCTCTCACCACTTTCTTTTTAAACCACCAATGCCTCCACAGTTTCCTTCTTGCTACCTAGTATGTACATTGACATTGCTGTTAAAATGGGTAGCTTGTTTTTGGCAAATGTGTGTGTTTAGTATGGAAATAGGAAGGCTTAAATTGGTGGAGAATTGGATATAAACCATCCTAGCGACTAGAAAGGACAGGAAAACAAATCAAATGTCCAGATAGATTGCTGAACTCTAGAAAGGCAGCAGTAATTAGAAATCAATAAGTTGGGAATTCAGGTGAGATTCTGGGCCAGCAGGAGTAAAATTATAGAGACTAAATAGACAGGCAAGGGGTACAGGTCAGAGAAAAAAAATCAAGATTATCTCTACTAAACCTTTACTGACATCAAGAACTTCCATCTGTCCACTAGAAATTGCTATTCTGAGTTTCCTATTAGAGACACTCGTTTGCATGTGCTTTTTTTGTTGTGCAGTTTCCATGCATGCCTCCTTCTTACAATTTACACCTGTGTTGTCAAAAATTTCAAAGTCACCTGTCAACATTAATGACCCTGTGAAGCAAAACAGGCCTGTTCTCTCATTCCCAGATATCCAGGCAATTGGTGCAAGCCTCAGGCCCTTTGTCCTTCCTGTCTTCTAGCTTCCCTTGTGGAAATTGTCACCATGGTTGAAGAACCCCCTCATTTGCCCCTCATTGTGAAGTAGTTCCCTCTCTTCTCCTCACAGCCCTTATAGCACCACACACTTGGAAAACATCACTTATCAACCTGCCAAATAACTCTGACAAATGCAGATGCCTGTTTTCATCATCCAGGAACATAAATACTTTCTCAAAGACTGTCAAGAATGGTTTGCATCCTTCAAATCTTTCACCCTCTTATTTCATCTAGAGTGGGAATCTCTTAATCATTTTCAGTAACTATAATTATATTTAACAGCACAATTATTTTATTAGACCTTTTGCTGTAAATTGATTCTATTGGACTTAGTAAACATTAATTAATAGCAAATAAAATATAAAATGAAAGAACACATTAATTTTCTTACACAGAAATACACCAAATGAATTATTTCTTTAATAATAAAACAAGCATCATACCTAAAAGGGTATTGCTACAATGGAGTAGGCTAGATTTAAAAATGTATTTTTCCCCTTACTTGGATGATTTTGAGGTACAATTTTATAAGCACCAATTTTCCCATGCACAGAATATTTCTTATCACTTACACAAAATTAACCTTTTTTTTGGTTTTGCAATGCCAATTTTTTTTCAAAGGAAAAAAACTGCAATTGAATAGACATTGTTTCATGAAAAGTGTAGAAGTTTTAGTTAATTCAATACTGAAAATTACATTAATAAAAGATAATGCACAGAGATATATTTTACCCAATGGTTGCATTTAAGTATATACTGTAAAAGAGTTGAGCTCCTGAGTGGGTAAAGGAGAATAAAAGTGATGTAGTTCTCTAGGGCAGAGGGAAGAGAAAAAAATCTAGTGGCAAAAAATTCATATGTTCAAAGGAACTGAGGAAAATTATTTTCTTTCTATCATCTAGTTTATTATTGCCAATCTAGTCTGTATTCGTGTGTGTGTGTGTGTGTGTGTCTGTGTCTGTATTAGCTCAAGGCCTTACTCTCTCAGCTTTCTTGATCTCAGTGCCCCATCACTTGAACCATGCCTGCAGTCCAGTATTTTGCTAGTTAGAGTTAAGAGGCTCACAGGTTTTGCTAAGTGGGCTGGCTTTGAAACATAAGCTTCCAGATCTCAGTCTCCTGAGTAGCTCAGATGAAAGGTATGAGCCATTGGTGTCCTCCTTAGCCTCTATTACCATATCTATTTAATGACAATTTCTTGACTTCTCAAATTTACCAAGGTAATCAATCCATCCTACATAATCTTGACTTCTTATCTTCCAGATGACTAGTGAAAATGTATGATTGGGTAGCTTGAGATTTTCCACATGGTTTGGGTGTGATATTACACATCTGTAATCCCAGCAGTTGATATTAAGCTTGAGCCACATAGCATGACATTGTCCAAAACAAAAACAAACAAAGCCCAACAGAAAATAAAAGCATAGTCCTTAAAAATGATAAATAGAATGCCAGAGGTACCCAGGAAGATGGTAGGGGAAAAAATCTGTCAGAATATAGTGACATATTGTGACCATACAACCATTTCCTCCAGAAATGTGTAGTCATATAGAGGAAGTTGTATAAGGAACTAGAATTAACTACTAAAGATAAGTTACCAGAAATTGCCTTTTCTCTGTATAATTGAAACATGCAACTTGATGCCCTTCACAACACAAACACACTGTATGCCAATGCCATTTCCTATCATGTATCTAGCACAACTGTCTTGATATTATTTTGTGATATGCCATGGCACAAATCTGCAGGCCTGAATGGGGTTTAGCTTTGGATAACCAATATTGAGGGGGAGGGGAGAAAAAGAGGGGGGAGAGAGAGGGGGGAGAGAGAGGAGAGAGGGGGGGAGAGAGAGAGGGGGAGAGAGAGAGAGAGAGAGAGAGAGAGAGAGAGAGAGCAAGAGCCCTAATGGCATGAAGTTAAAATGGAAACTGAAGTATCGAAAAGACACAAAACCAATCAGAACAAATCCAAGCTCTAAACAGCCTCCATGTCAAGCCCAGTGTGTATTAGCCCACTGATAAAACAGGAGTCATTTATTTTTATTTTTGCCAGTTCCGCCATCATCATCATCATCATCATCATCATCATCATCATTATCATCTTATTGGCTATTACACTGACAGTCACTGTGATATAATCAAGAGGATTTTTTTTGGGGTCCGGTCGTGGGGCCTGAACTCTGGGCCTGGGCGCTATCCCTCAGCTCTTCAGCTCAAGGCTAGCGCTCTACTACTTGAGCCACAGTGCCACTTCTGGCTTTTTTCATATGTGGTGCTGAGGAATCGAACCCAGGGCCTCGAGCATGCAAGGCAAGTGCTCTACCACTGAGCCACCTTCCCAGCCCCAATCAAGAGGATTTTTAAAAAATAGAAGTCTTATTCCTTTTCCTGTAAGAAAAGAAAATCTACAAAGTTGTTGTGAAAAATTTCTTGAATAGGTTGAATTATGATTTGGCTGTGTGAGCTGTTTGAACAGTCCATGCAGAATTTGAACATAAACAGGCAGTATATGATAAAGTGGATGGTGTGAGACATTATTCCTTTACAGGGGGTTGTTTTTAGAATGCAGGCATGTGTGTGTGATATAACTAAAAAACAAAGAAAATACATCTACATGTGCATTAATGAAGGCAAATGTTATATTTTCATACATATCAAGTATTTTTAACCCTTTCTGGGCTATTTTGAAGCTTGATTATGTATACTGCTCCAAGTGATGGAATCAATCATAGACTGATACTCATTTTGTTAGGCTTTGACTTAGTCTTTCTAAAGAATTACACTATTTCCATTCCATAGATTCTATTATACTTCAGTTAATTGTTTTATAACTGCTTGGGTGCCATCCAATGTGCTTACTTCTAGATACATAGGCACATTCTAATTTCCACTAATGACAGAAACCACACAACCTGTGTTTCTTGTGTCCGGCTTACTTCATTTAACATGATCCTTTCCAAGTCTTTCCATTTCCGTATGAATGGTTCAATGGCATTCTTTCTGATGCCTCCAAAGCCTTATGTACAGAAGCACCTCAGAAAGCAGTATCACTGGAGTATTTTAGCAGCTGAGATTATTCTCCTATTAACTCATTTCAATAGGTAATTATTATATTGCTACTCTCCATGTGAATGGGACTGGGCAAGCAAATAAACATGCATAAAAGAGATGGAGAAAGAGAAACAGAGAGAGATTTGCTTATCATCTCACAGGTATTTACATTTGGACATGAGATAGGAAAGTCAAAATAATTTATTAAGTAATGGATTGTTTTTATACTGACAATTTCCAACCAAATAAAATTAAGGAGTTATTAAGGCAATATATAACATACATTATAACATGTATCATCTACCTAAATATGAATATATATTTGATATATTGGGCATGTTATAAATCCCAATCGATTCCAGTGACATCTTAGAGTATATCAACTTGGAAATCAAGAATAAACTATGAAATACAGTGCTATAATAAAGCACTCCAAGTCCACCTGGTGATGGAATGACACATTTGGTCCAGAGAAGATGAGAGGAAATGGACATTTTCCTGGGCCTGGGGGATGAATAACATTTCAACAAATGCACATGAAGGGAACTGCTTGCCTCTCAGGCTGATAAAAAGCTGGGAAGGGAGTCATGGAAGTTTAATCTGGAAATGAGAGTAATAGAATATAACAACACTGCAATGGGTGAGCAGGGTAGGGAGAGGGAAGGGGAGAAGAAAGCAGAAAACAGCTGTAAAAATTGATTGGCAGCAGATTGTGGATGACTTGTAATCACCCTAGGAAGAAGTGTGGGTTTATTCATAGAGCAGATGGGTGTCATAGAAGGTTTCAACACAAGAATTAAAAAGTATACAAAAGTTTAATGCAGACAGCTCTGGTGACTCCACAAAGTACAGGGTAAAGAGACATATATATGTGTGTGTGTGTGTGTGTGTGTGTGTGTGTGTATAGACAACAAATAGAAAGATGGTATTATTTATTACCATATCTATTAGTAAATCTCATTGCACACCATAATAATGTAATTTTTTATTAATAAGTTTTTTATTGTGAAAATATTGTACAGAGGAGTTACAATTACATGAGGAAGGTAATGAGTACATTTCTTATCAAGCATTGTAGCCTCCTCCTTTGGTTTTCCCCTTCCATTCCATCCCTCCCATCTCCACAACTACATTCTCTCCTCCCTGCCCCCCACCATTTAAATTGTGAGGTTCATTTTTCCACATAGTGTCTTGTACATCTCATTATTGCATTGGGTCAACCTGTAACCCTATTTAAACCATTTGTTTTTTCCTCCCCCTCTACAAATTATACCAACATCAAATACAGTGAAAACAGGGGTTATTCCATGGGGGAGGGACATACAAAACAACAAAAAATCATCTTATAAATATGTTAGAAACAATAGTAAGAAAGAAAAACGATTTGACGCATTTATAAGATAATTTCTTTGTTGCTTTGTATGTCCCTCCCCCACAGTATAACCCCTGCTTTCACTATATTTGATGTCGATATAATTTGTGGAGGAGATGGGGAAAAACAAGTCATTTAAGGATAC
>NW_012267269.1:12659451-12732650 GCF_000151885.1 Dipodomys ordii
ACAAAGGAGGAGGCTGCAATGCTTGATAAGAAATGTACTCATTATCTTGCCCATGTAATTGTAACCCCCCTGTACAGTATGTTCACAAAAAAATTAAAAAAATTTAAAAAAAGAAAAACGATTTGAGTCCTTATCTTGGGGTTCATTTCGCCTAACATCAACTTACTTGACCGTTTCTGCTGGTTTCAGACATATTGTACATAAGGGAAACCATGGGACCTATGTTTCTTTGCATTGTTGGTGTTAGTGTAAACTTGTTCAACCACTTTGGAAAGTAGTATGGAGATTCCTCAAAAGACTACACATATAGCTCCCCTATGACCCAGCAATTCCACTTTGGGGCATTTACCCAAATGATCACAAACAAGACCATACTAAAGCTACCAGCACAACTATGTTTATTGCAGCACTATTTACTATACCCATCCAGATGCCCCTCAGTAGATGAATGGATCAAGAAATTGTGGTATATATACACAATGGAATTCTATGCCTCCATCAGAAAGAATGGCATTGCCCCATTTGTTAGGAAATGGAAAGACTTGGAGAAAATTATATTAAGTGAAGTAATCCAGGCCCAAAGAAACATAGGTCCCACGCTTTCCCTTATTTGCAATAACTAGTACATGTCTGAGATAAGCAGAAAAGGTCAAATAAGTTAATGTTAGGCGAAATGAACCCCAAGATAAGGATTCAAATGTTTTTTCTTTCTTGTTATTGTTTCTAACATATTTATAAGATGATTTCTATATTGCTCTATATGTCCCTCCCCCACGGTATAACCCCTGCTTTCACTGTATTTGATGTTGGTATAATTTGTGGAGGGAAGGGAAAAAGCAAATTGTTTAAATAGGGATACAGATGGACCCATTGCAATAATGAGCTGTACAAGACACTATGTCAAAAAACAAAGTTTACAATTTAGGGGGGGGTAGGCGGGGTGTAGTGTAGTTGTGGAGATTGGAGACAAGGGATGGTAGGAGAAAAATAAAGGAGGAGACAACAATGCTTGGTAAGAAATGCCCTCATTACCTTGCTCGTGTAACTGTAGCCCCTCCTCTGTACAGTATTTTCACAATAGGAATCTTATTTAAAAAAAAGCCAAGGGAGTTCTTTTGTGGCATTTTATTTTATATTTGATTTATTCTATGTAAATGAAGTTTACATTTTTCCCCCTGAGTTTTATTTTAGAAATTCGTTGATTTGTTGATGTTAAGTGAAAACCTTTTAGTTTAAATTTTATTTTTAGCAGATTATTTTCAATTTAGTGGTAAATTAATATCAATAAAGAAAAGCAGCCAGAGTTGTCGAGGTGTTAAAAGGAAACTCCTTCTTAGGAGCATTTCCTTTCACACTTTATCTGACATAATGAAAACAAATGCCTTGCTTCCCACACTTAGGACTTCAGAATGATGGTAGATTTTTTTCTTTATCTGCACATGGTTTAATAACATGTTATGATACCTCATACAATTTGCTCAACTTCTATTTCCTATTGAAATGTAAGGACAAAAGAAATGTCACATGAGAATTGTACCAATGATCTAATCCAATTCAATAATTCAGGAATTAATAGAGAGATGGGGATATTTTATGAGGGATACATTTTGCTTTTAATGCTGTATGGAACCACAGAATTTCTTTTGATTTTTTTTTACCAGTAAGGAACCTTGGGAAAACATAAACATCCACTGAGAATATTCTAGAAAACATGCTGCTCTTCATTATTCAAGACTCAAATAATGTCAGCCATATCACAGATGATTATTAAAAGAGAAAAAGAATGATAATCATTTCAATGTGAGAATATTGATTCATTCATATCTATTCAATGGCTAGACAATGTATACACATTGTTTGCCTGAAAATTCTTTTTTTCGCAAAAGAAAGGCAAAGAAGAGCCAATTAAAGATTTTATTTTATTATATATATTTAATACATTTTATTGTAAAAATAGTGTACAGAGGGGTTACAGTTACATGAGCAAGGTAATGAGTACATTTCCTATTGAGCATTGTTACCCCCTCCTTTGTTTTTTCCCTACCATCCCTTCCCTCCCCACATCCCCAACTCCTCCCCCACAAGTTGTAAAGTTCTTTTTCAATATAATGTATTGTACTTCTCATTGTTATAATGAGTCAATTTGTATCCTTCTTCAGCATTTTGTTATTTCCCTTCCCCTCCTCAAATTAGACAAAAAATGTATATATAGGATGCAGGGCACCAGAATCAACTACAGTGAAAACAGGGGTTATACCATGGAGGAAGAACATACAAAAGAAACAAAAAAAATCACATAGTACATTAAAAACAAGAGCAACAAAGATAAAACCTCTTGTGTCCCTATCTTGGGGTTTATTTGGTTTAGCATCAGCTTATATAGTCATACATACATAGCTTTTGACCGTTTCTGCTTGTTTGGTAAGATTACCCTAGATGTATACGAGTTATTGAAAATAAGGGAAACAATTGGACCTATATTTCTTTGGGTTTGGCTTACTTCACTTAATATAATTTTTCCATCTTTCCATTTCCTAACAAATGGAATGGTATCATTCTTTCTGATGGAGGCATATAATTCCACTGTATATATATTTTCTTGATCCATTCATCTACAGTGGGGCATCTAGGTTGGTTCCATATCTTAGCTATGGTGAATAATGAGATAAACATAGCTGTGCTGGTAGCTTTCATATGGCCTTGCTTGTGATCCTTTAGGTAAACGTCCAAAAGTGGGATTGTGTAGTCTATTGAGGAACCTCCATACTGCTTTCCAGAATGGTTGAACAAGTTTACACTCCCACCAACAAGGCAGTAGGGTTTCCCTTTGGGCCTGAAAATCTAAATCAAAAAAGGCAGTGCCTGAGTCAAGTTGTCTCTGTTTCTTATGTGCTGAATTTCTTTTCCTTCTCAGTACCTAATTCACATTTTGATTAGATTATCCTTTTTTTCTAATTACTTATAGATCTTCTCAGTTAACTTCTTCTAGCACTGGCTTATTTGGACATCTATTGTTGTCCAAAAGGAAGAACTATAAAGGGATAAACTCTGGTCTTTAAATGATTTCCACATCAATAAGCTAGATAACTTAGTATTTTATGGTTATAACTAAAAATTTAAGACATCTTTAGACCTTACCCTTCAAAGCAAAGATAGAACACCTTGTGTCTCTTCACTCTGGCCTGTAGTGGTGCATGTACTCTCCTTTGTGCTGAAGCAAACATATACTTTAGGGGATCTTTCAATGCAATAAGCCTCTTTTTATCTGTTGTATAAGCCATGCATATGTTTTCAATGTCTGGAGTTAGAATCACTTAGTTTTACAAAGGGGTTTCATTTTGGTACACAGTGTACCGAGATCAGATTTACTATGGTCATAGATCTGTCATCTTCTTCTCCTTTTCCTCTTAAAGTGAGCCATCAAATGTCATTGTTCTATTTTCATACTTACATATAAAATACTTCAATTATATTCACTCTTCACATTTTCGATTCCCGCCTTTCTCCTACTAGTCTAGTCCATCTCTGTGGAAGACCTGTTTTACACTCTCATCATTTTTATTTTTAGGTTTATGTGGGTTGTTGAAAGAAGTTACCCCATGATATTATGCACAGGTATCTATTGTGTTAATAAGATTCACTCCCTTAAGTTCTCTTTCCCAAATCCCTGCCTTATTCAAATTTTTGGTGAGTTTTCTTTGTCACCCTAACATACATCAATGTATGTTGTTAATGGTCTCTTCTTCTCTGTGCCGTTAGTTCTCTCAAATACAAGGATGTCCTCTTCATCCTGTATATATTTATACATGTTTATCTTTTAGATCTATCATCTACCTATGAGAGAAAACAAGTAACTTATATTTTGACCTTGATTATTTAACTTAATCTAGTTCTACCCTGTGCCTACAAATGATACTTCATTCTTCTTCATGGCAGAATAATACTTCTTAGTGTATAATTACCATCTGTTATTAATCCATTCATCAGGTTTAGGGAATCTGGACTGTTCAGGACTCTAAACAGATATAACAAAGATTGAAAAGAATGTATATTCTCCATATAAGACAAGGATATAGATAAGAAGGAAAGAATTTATACTCTTCATATAAGACAAGGATATAGATAAACAGGATACTGATGAGGGACAAGATGGCACTGTCTTCATAGTTCTTTTTACTTCCTATTCCCAACCTTTGGCATCCCTTATACAAGATTCACTGGTACTTCTGCTTTCAAACAGATTAAGTTTCATTCTATATGGTTCATTTCATGCTGTCTTACCTGTAGAGCCTTTTAAACACACTTTCTCCTTTATCTCATGACATGCATATCCCAGAGCTGAGTATACCATAAATAACTATCTGACTAACTGGCTAGGTAGATGGAAAGACATATTTCAACATCAATGAGATTAAGCACCTATGAGATATAAATTGAAATTCAAAAGGTAGTTGGCAAAATGCTTAAGATTAAGGCATACAATGCAGCACTTTTAAATAAGCATTTGGGGCCACTTACACTAAACATGAGACAATAAGTAGAGAAACAAGAAATCTTTCAAATTCCATCATATTGTGTTTGTAATTCTCAAAACATCATGCTCATACATTTGTGAAAGTTTAGAGAGTCTGTTACTATGGTGATTGTTAATATGTATTTCCACAGAGAGATGCAAGGAGGGTCTCCTTGTTGCTATGCATCTATTTTATCACAGTAATAAGACTTTCTTATAGTAAATTCTACTTTATCTCAAAATCCAAAATGACTTTTTGTTTGTATTATTAATCATAATAAAAATTAATCAATGCTGTTAAGTATTTTATTTAAGAAGCTGAACAACCATAACACCAAGAAGTACCTGAAACTAATAAAACACTTAGTTTAGTCAGCTCCAAGTGCTTCTCTGAAGACTAGCTTGATGACTTCTGGTATTCTGCTGCCCCTCATGCTGACCTTATTCCTCCTATTCTGTAGAATAACCGGGCTTGCACAGCTTTTTCATTCTGTTGGATGTAATCAATTTCTCCCAACCTATCAGAACTTTCACAAACACTGAATTTTATATCTACTTTGTTGTGGGTCTTGGCAACTTAGATAATTGTGGCCCAACACAGGCCAATTCCTTCTGACATCTCATATCACAACCAGTTAGAAAGAGAAGACAGTGACTATGCCTGGCCTTGGTCACTGTCTTGTTTCCAGTATTTTGTACATTCCACTATGCATAAATATTATACATATTATATATTGTTAATATATGATATATGGTTAAGATATATTATGCTTATAGTATACATTATTTATGCTTATATAATATATATACTTATATAGTATATAAAAATATGTATTTATTATATATATGCTGTTGTTAAATAAATGAACAAGGTAAAGCATGGTCAAAAATAGGCAATTGTCTTGCAGAGAAGTTACACAAGGTAAAGCAAGAGTGCAGACCTGGGTGTCTGTTCTGCGTAGAGAGGAAATATGGAGAATAGGCAGGTGACATAATTGGCCAGGACAGAGTTGACAACTCTGGAATCATAACCTCAGATACACATAAAACATTTGTACAGAAGACTAGATTCAAGAAGCAAATGGTGTGTGTTGTCCCTCTTAGAGCATGAGAACTTCACAGGATTCACCAACGCTGACTACAGGGGTTTCTCTGGAAAACTTCTCCTGAGCATATATTTCTTATAAGTGGAAATAAGTAATATGTGCTATATAAAACAGTGCTCTGTTTGGTTTCTTAACATACTCATTGCTTAATTGTATCAAATACATAAAAATTAATGAGGCTTCCTCAGGCTCAATGGCTCTCTATAGCCTTATTTTCCTCAGAGTCCACAAATAAATCAAACTGAGGTATTATACTAGTATGGATGTTAGAAATCGGTTTACATAACTGAAGTGAAAGACAAGTAAATCATCATTTTATATCCTGCTGCTTTTGACAAATATGTATGTCTTTAACTACTTAAGACCCCAATTTCTATGGAAATGAGATTCTGAGACAGCTGGCCAGTTGAATATACTTGACTTGTTCTGCTTCACAAGCTCACTAACACAATCTTTATGGTTCAAGGTACTTTCTTTTCATACCTTTCTTTCATTTCTCCCTTCTCCTCTCTCAACTACTAAAATCTTGCTAATATTTCAAAGTACAAATCAAATGCTAGCAACTCCTACAAAGACTGGCTCAGAGGATTCAGTTAATCTGCTACCTACTGTCCTCATTGTCTTTCTAACTCTACCACACTCTTAGCTTTTCCCTCTCGTCCTGTCTTTTCTCTGCCATCTCATGATCTCCTTGATGGCAGGCACAACCTTTATTTCAATTTCATCTCTCTAGAATCTGAGAATAGCACATAATATATGGGAATGTGTTAGAGTGAATGAATAAACAGGGACTCTAGATAAAGAAGATACCTCCTTCATATTATAATATTACTGATGCTCACTGGATGTAGGAACTATAAAAACTTCAAAGTAGGCTGTGCATAATGGAGTACATCACTTATCTTGGCACCAGGGAAACTGAGGAAGGAGGATCTAAAATCAAGGCCAGTCTGGACTATACAGTGACACCCTGTCTCAAAACAAACAAGCAAACAAGAAAACAAAAACAAAATCTATGAAGTGAATTAGAAACTAACTAGCTGAAAGATGAAGAGACTTGAAAACCAAGTCTTGACATGAGATACTTAGTACATGTGAATTTCCAGATACTCTACTCATCTTCTTTTCCTTCTTCCCTCTTCCTTCCTTCCTCCCTGCCTTCCTCCTCTTCCTCCACCCCCTTCTCCTTCTACTTCTCTTCCTCCTTCTTCTCCTTCTTTTTCTCCTTCCTCTTTCTTTTTTCTTCTTTTTCTTCCACTTCTGCTTGTCTTCCTCCTTCTCTTCCTTTTCCTTCTGATACTCCTTTTCTTTCTTCTTTCTTTTTTGTTCGGGGGTGGGAGGGAGGGATGTTGCCATTATCCATGCTTGAACTCAGGGCCTCATATTCTCACTTGGATTTTTCTCCCCAAGGCTGTTGTTCTACCATTTGAGTCCAAACTGGATTTCTGGTATTTTACTTGTAAATTGCAGATAAGTTTTGTATGTCCCTCCCCCATGGTATAACCCCTGTTTTCACTGTATTTGATGTTGATATACTTTGTGGAGGGGAAGGGAAAAAAACAAATTGTTTAAATAGGGATACAGGTGGACCCATTGCAACAATGAGATGTACAAATGTTATGTTGAAAAACGACCTTTACAACTTTGGTGTGGTGGTGAGGCGGGCAGATGGGAAGGGATGGGAAGGGGAAACAAAGGAGGAGGCAACAGTGCTTGATAAGAAATGTACTCATTACCTTGCCCATCTAATTGTAACCCCTCTGTACGGCATTTTCACAATAAAAAAATCATGTTAAAAAAAGAATCTCCTGGATTTATCTTTTGGGGCTATCTTTGAACTATGATCCTCAGATCTCTACCTCTGGAATAGCTAGGGTAACATGAAGGAGCCACCAGTGCCTGGCTCTAAGCCTTCTTCCTTTAGCTTTGTATTAAATAAAAACATAAAAAAACATTTTCTCAATCTTCCTTGCTTTAAACCATTTCTATGATAAACTATAATTTACTAAAAGCCTACAATTTGGATAGAAAGTCTTATCCTTTTAAGTGAGCAGACTCTCTTACACAAAGCAGTTCCACTTGATATTACAGGCAAACACAATTTACCGAATGGTACTCTAGCATTGAGAAAGTTTGTGTCTGTCTCTATCTTAGTCCCAAAAGACCAGATCTCTCCATCACAGACCGAAGTTTTCCTCTGAGAGAAAAGTGTACTTTCTGTAGTCATATTTGAGAAGATGTTTTTGAACTATAAGATCAGCCTTCATAAATATATCTGTCTGTTCTTTGCTAGGCTGCATTTATTCTGTTTGTTCAAGCCAAGAGCGAGTATATGAAAGGATACTTTCTCAAGAGACTGAATATTAGAAAGCCATGCAAAGTGCACAAAACATTCAGTCTGCCAAGAACAGAATCAAATATCTGAATGTGGAGTTTGATTTCTTGGTTGATAACATTTCGTAGTTTCTAGCCTCCTCCATTGAGGGCTGATTCCTCAGAGAGCAAAGAAACCCCGAGGAAAGGCAATGGGATAATGGAAGAGGAATTGTCCATGAGTGCAGTGTCTGCTGGTCTTCAAGCCATGCATCACAGTGAAAGCTCTTCATACGATCCTGTGGAGCACTTTCCTCAGATGAGAGGGGAAAACTAAGATCAGAACGAAACAACAAATTATAGATACCTTGTAAATGGAAGAGGTAGAAGTAAGAATGGAGATCAGGTAAATTTTCCACAAAAAAGTATATTTTATTGAGTTTCCTATAATTTCCTATGAAGGCAATTTATCTTTGAAAGGACACAGAAACAGCATTTTATTTGTTTCCTATTTTTTTTCTTTTTTATACCAGTACTTGAGGGTTTCATGTTCTCCTGAAGCTTTTTCTACTCAAGCCTGGCACTCAACCACTCACATTTTTTTTTCCTGCTGGGAAATTAGAGTCTCATAGATCTATAGGTTTGGGGCTCGGCTTCCCCCTGAGATCCTCAGCTGTCAGCCTTGTGATTAGTTAGGATCTCAGGCCTGAATCACTGGTGCCCAACCTGAAATAATGCTCTGGAAAAATCCAAAGAAGGGAAGTAAAGTCATAAGAGGAAGGAACAAATGTTTAAAAACATATTCATACTTAAGCCAGAGGCATTTAGATACTGAAGAGGCTCACATGTCAAAAATCAATGCAGTAATTAACACATGATTTACCTTTCACTCCTGTTTTATCGCAAGAAAGAGACTAGAGATGTTTGCCAAATGTTATGTGACAGGTGTGATGGAATAATAGGTAACATTCAATTGATTGTCTTCTTTTTGGTCACATATTTCTGGAGAACCACAGAAAATATAAAACAGTTCCATTCTTTATTTTGTGCCCTAGAAAGGAAAGAGGATCACTTTTACAAAATAAGCTGCTTAATATGCAGTTATTAGGATATTCACTAAATTAGATTCCTGCCACTTCTCACATTTTAATTTTGATGAAGGTACAACAGAATTTTGGTAACGTATACAATCTTTCCTGTTTCAGTATCTTGATCATTCTCCTACCAAGAACATGAGGACCATTTTCCACTCATTTTCCTGTATCTCATACAGTACCAAGGCCCGAAAACTTCTGCCATTACAATGCACTTTGGAGCAGTCTACTTGTACTTTTGATCTCTGCCCAACTTAACCACAACCAGTGTGAAGCCCCTTTCCTCTGATCTGAATGAGATATCTCTGAGCTATCTCCTCACTGACCCCTGCCTTCTGCTCTTGTCTTTCTCTAGTCCAGAGTGTCAAGCCAAAGAAAATGCATCCAGTAGACAGTACAGCCTTAGTGTGCCTGTTCTAGGAACTGTCAGAGATGTGACACCATGTTTGGGATGTGAAAATTATCACTGGTGTCAAAAGGGGAACAGATATTCCTGAAAACAGAAGTTAATTACTATTATTTGCTAATCTATAGAATGTCATATTTGCTAACGAATGCAACACAGTTACATGAAAGTTATTTTTTAATGAGGGATGAAGATACAGTTTGAGAAGATGTGGTGTGAGTTCAGGAAGAGTATTTACTTCATGCCTCTCCCTGTACTCCTACCCCCTATGCACGTTTCCCATCATCTAGCATGTTCCATCAACAATGTACAGGGTCAGTGTAGGAAGGATTATGTTCTTTCTCATCTCTGAGTTTGTTCACTTGTGGCTCCTTGAGTTGGAAATGTTCTACAAACTCTTTTCAAGGTCCATCTTTCTAGAATGAAGAAATGCTTATTTGTCATTTTCCCCTAAGAAGGCTTTTCATGACCCTCCTATGAAAAATTCTTTCCTTAATTTATTCTAATTATCTCTATAAGTGAATTTTCACTAACCATCAGTTAGGGAGGATAGAGTTCAGGTCTGGGTTGCATAGGTGTGTGTGAATGAAGGGATTTAAATGTCCAGTATATAGCTCAGAGCTGGGCATATCTGAAGAGTGGAGGAATTAAAGATAGGCTCCCACTTAGTCATTGTGTCACTTTTGCAGCCAATAGTTCCGAGACTCAAATTACTTTTTCTATTATAGTGGGAAATTTTTAGTTGCTTTATACTTAGGTACCTATTCATCCTACACACATTGGTCAAAAATATGTATCATTCAAGTCTCTGCCCTAGGCACTGAGAACTTGGCAAAGGAAACAATATAACATTCTCTACTCTCAAGGGACTCATGTTCTAGTTACAGAAATAAAAATAATGAAACAAATAAGTAAAGTATGTGATATGAGAAAGTGTAATCTTAAGTATCTTAAATTTTAAATACAAAAGCTGGAAGGTAAGGGGAAAGGTTAGGGGAAGGGAGTCAAGTAAATCAAACACTCCTGGGGAAAACAGCAAAAAGTCTGTATTGAAACTTATCTTCAATTCTTTGTGAGCCAACCACAAATTTCCACAATCCTGTTTCCATACCAGCTAACTCCATTCAATCCAAAACAACCACTTCTGGACTATTGTCCTGCTCTTACCTACAATCAATGTCGATCAGAGTACTTCCTTCTTCAGATTTATAAAGCATGCCCTTAGACATGATTTGGCTCTCTGGCCCCACCATGTTAAAGAACATTTCCCACTATCTAATCCTCTCAAATTCTGGCTAGCATATTCAATGTTATAATAACTCTTTTATTTCAGAGACATTCTCGACTCTAGAAAATTGATTTGCCAGTAACAATGACCATGGAAAAAAATAAAGCAGAAAAGAAAGACAAAAGGAGAGAGGGTTGGATTGTGAATTGTTGTTTTCAAATTGAGTGTTTAGTGTAAGCAAGAAGGTAATATTTAAATAGTGTCATTTATTGTTGTATTTACAGTCAAAGAGTTTACATGAGGATGAACAGGTATTTTAGAGTTGGGAGATTAATTTCTATTATAGGTAAAAGACAAGACTACTCAATAAATTGGAGTTATTCTTTATGCTCAGTCCTTCAACTGGAAAAGAGCAAAAGGAACTGAGGCAGCAGCAGAGATGGATGAGGAAACTGGTTATATTATTTTAAACCAATATAAAAAGGGCAAGACTCAGAAGATGAAACCAGGAGGTAAACTGATGGAAAGGCAGTGAAGCTCCCTCCCTTCTTCTGAAAATTAAGTTGTAATAATAGGTGAGTCCGGAGTGGCTACCTAAATCTTTTTCCTTTGAGTTGGTAAAAATCTGTTAACTCTTCATGAATGGGTAGAGACAAAAAGGATAAGAGGCATATGAGGCAAAAGAAAGTCCTGAAGATGACCTGAGTTTTGAGTAGGCCTTACTCATTTTACCAATCCAAGACTACTGTCTAAAGATTGGGAATTGCTAGAGGACCTGAGCACTTGTATATGCCCAGTTCAGGAAAATTACAAAGGATCCAGATAACAACTGATATTTTGCGGGAATCAGGAAGTGTCTCTCTTCTCTATTTCTCTTTATGTTATCATATTATACTAAAATAAATCCTCCCTAAGCCATCTACCTGGTGAGACTCCCCTTTTTGTGAGATCCCATGAAATGCTTCAAGGACCTCTAAGTTTGTCTGGGATGAGGGATTCCTTCAGCTCCTTCTTCCTGTAACTGTGTTTACCTTGATATCCTTCACATAGGTCCATTCAGAAATGATGTTTGGGGATATAGGGCTGAATTTTGAGGCTGAATTATGTCCCAGATGTTTCCCACTCAGAATGCTATTCTCTGTTCTAGAAGAGATAAAAATGTTTCCTGGAAGGATATACAAAACAATTTAACTGGATAGAAAATATTGGAATTTCTCTATTTCCTGGCACAAAGACACGGTGATAGTAACCTGCTGTCAGTCTCAAAGTGGAAAGAAAAAAGAAACCTCTTTGTATTAACTGTATCCACGGGATAGAAAGGGCCAGCCTTCTCCCTTTGTTGGAAGAGATTAATAGCAACACCTGTGATGAAAATGACTATATATTTGGATATTGTTACATTTCATTCCTCACCGTTGTTCTGTAAGATAAATATTATTTCATTTCTCACACAAGGAAATTTGTGATTGATTAGCTCTCCCTGCCTATACTGTGCCTCATCTTTCTCCATTGTTCCAGAGTCCTGAATATCTATTAAAGATATGAAGAACAAGGGTGTTGCTTAAGTAGTATAGCACTGCCTAGAAGTATGACACCCTGAGTTCAAATACCAGAACTGAAGAAAAGAGAGGGGGGAAAAAAGGATATAAAAGTCATCATTGATATGTTTACAGGAGATGGAGATTGTCTTGCTTTCTCCACTGTTGATCTCCAATGTCCACTGTAAATCATCAATCGACTGGAAATGATGAAGCACTTCTTTAAAGGTGGCTGTTCTAAAGAACCACAAAACAAAGTTCCTTGGCCATTCTAAGCATCTTCTACAGTGTGCCAGAAATCCTGAATGATAGAAAGATGAATTTCCATGACTGCAGATCAATTGCTTATTCTTTCTCCTGTTTTGAGATTATCCAAATTAACCAAGTGTCTATGTGCTTATTTGCATCCTTTAAGTTGGGAAATGTGATTTCAGAGCCTCAGTAGGTGATCTAAATCTGAACCACTTTTTAAAGAGAAGTTTTATCTTTCTAATTTGTGTCTATAAACTTATTCTGAGATTAGATAGGGAGTAATTATGGAGAAGAGTCTGTTATTGATTCTTAAATGTTTTCAGAGTTATTTTTCTCAGAAATGTGACAATTAGAAGACATAAATTAATATTTTGCTATGTTCCTAATAAGAAATAATGACTGAGTTGTTTAAGGGAGCATGATAAATGCTCACATTAAACTGAATTAGAACTATTGGTAACAGGGAAACATATTCTGATTAAGGCTATTGGATTAAGCTTCTCTGTGTCCTATGAAGCTCTTTTTTTCTTTTCTTTTCTTTTTTCTTTTTTTTTTTTTTGTCAGTCATGGGGCCTGAAATCTGAGCTTGGGCACTGTCCCTGCACTCTTCAGCTCAAGGCGAGTACTGTACCTCTTGAGCCACTTCCGGTTTTCTAGTGGTTAATTGGAGGTAAGAGTCTCACAGGCTTTCCTGCCCAGGCTGGGTTTGAACCTTGATCCTCAGATCTGAGCCTCCTGAGTAGCCAATGAGCCACTGGCACCTGGCCCTATGAAGCTCTTTAGAGATTAAAAGTATGCAGTACATCAGAATAAGAAGGCTGTCAGTAAATTCTTCACACACATTAAAACTTCAGTTAAAAAAACTAGGTCGAATGATAAGAAACAGTCAATACTTGATATTTCTAATCTGAACTATAACAATCACCTAGTTCAATCTAAAAAGCAAAGGATATCATGTGTATTCTATTTCCAGCTTTTTTTTCTGGTTAATTGGAAATAAGAGTCGCTAACATGTCTGCTTGGGGTTGGATTTGAACCTCAATCCTTAGCTTTCAATCTCCTGAGTAGCTTAGATTACAGGTGTGAGCCTTCAGCACCCACACTTTGAGATGTGATACTTCCTCTTATTCTGTATGAGTGTCTGTTTAAAAAGCATTCATTGCCCCACGTTGAACTTTCTTGGATAGAAATTTTAACAGTTGTATTATGCCAGATTACCAAAACAGGAAAAGTAAGGCACCAGGCTTACAATGATGATAAAGAGATAAATATATATGAGATAATGGAAGAGATTCCAGAATACTGAAAAATCTCCATGAGATTAAAATGAAAATAAAATGATGAATCCAGTGAAGAGAAAAAGAGAAAGATGAGAGACTGGGTTGGGGGGAAGCTAGATCCTAGCTTGGGAAAATTTCTCTTTTGGCATAAGTACTGAATAGTAAGCAGCAGAAATCTTCCCATAAATGGCACACTCATTAACCCTGAGTGCTAGGTTGCTCTTGTCATTAAATTTGACCTTCGAAGATCAGCATGAGACAGCACAGTGGCTCATACTTCTAATCCTAGCATCCAGGAAGCTGAGAGCAGTGTTTCTCCCAGCCTCTGGGATACACAGACACACAGACACAGACACAGACACACACACACACAGACAGACACACACACACACACACAGAGACACAGAAACACAGAAACACAGAGACAGAGACAGACACAGAGACAGAGAGAGAGGCATGCACACAAAGGCACACACACATACAGGTAAGGAAAAATAAGCATGTAATATTTTTATTTATGTTCTGTTTGCTTTATTTTCAGTGAGAGCTTAGGATTCATATCTGCTATACTTTCCTGGCTAATTTCTCTGAGTATTAGTTTCCACTTTAACATAAAATCGTTATGCATCTGGATCCACCATGCGTGTATTCTGACAAAATATTAGTAAATCCTATGTACATGTAACTATAATAACATCACAAATGTTCAGATGAATTGTTTCTTCTAACAGGAAAATAATCCAATGAGTGAATACTGGTGGTGTATGGTATTGATGTAGAAGTCATTTTATTTATGGTGTTGTTATTGCTTTAAGTAGCTTGTTTTGTGTATTTGAGGCAGCATCTCACTCCATACCTCAGGCAGCCTGGAGCTCACTACATTATGTAGAGAAGGCTAGCCATGAACTTGGAGTCCTCCTGCCTCAGCTTTCCGTGTTAGAATTACAAGCATGTGCCACCTGAGGTTGTAAAGAAACCTAGCAGAGGGAGTCAAGGACCAGTTTCCAGGACTACTGTTCTCTCTCTTCATTATCATTTGTGCATTTTACAATGGAAGGCATATGCTAAATATTCATGAATCCGAGGATTGACAAGCTCCCTGAAGGGAACCTTTCACAAACGATGAGAGTTTACTGTAC
The DNA here is from genome assembly GCF_000151885.1 of Dipodomys ordii. Lineage (NCBI taxonomy): Eukaryota > Metazoa > Chordata > Mammalia > Rodentia > Heteromyidae > Dipodomys > Dipodomys ordii. The sequence continues at coordinate 12,674,321 of NW_012267269.1, forward strand.
ATTAAACCGTTATGAATATTTGAAATCCCTTGTCTCAAACAGGTCAGACCCATGTATTACCCTTCCATAATGTACTCTTTAGACACAGAGTGCAATCATTTATGGAAGGAAAAAAAAACACTAACTTAAGCTTTGTGATATGTAAGAAAATGATGTACTTGACAGAGTGATATCTCTGGACGATCCTGATTTGAGTTTTTAGGATAATGTTGTTGTAATACACTATTGAATAGTTTCTTTTTGGCTTGAATTATCTGGTTTCCTTCCCTAGTAAAATCTCTGAATACTCTGCAGAAGAAATGAGATAGTCATTCTTATCATCCAGATTTCCTTTGGGATTAAAACAGGAATAAAGGAAGAATTGCCTTTCATTAAATTTTCCTATTATGTCTTATGAAAATTAATTACCCCTTGAACAATCTCGATGCAAAACACTCATATATTGTATGTTTCCTATTTTCCCACATAGCATCTTTTCAAAAATTAATTATAGCCAATAGTTCTAATTCAAAAGGGAATAATTAAAAGCAGTGTGGGGGAATGAAGAGATAATGATGTCATTTTAAAATTAATTGAAGCATTTAAAAATTAACAGGACTTTCTTAGAGTTTAATTTCTGTTAAGATTTAATAGTTTATGTATGTGAGTATTCAATATTCATACAAAAGCAGATTTTGAAAGTTATAATCTGAGAAACAATAGTTTAATACACCATTTCTCATAGTACTTTTATTAGAAAAACCTTCTAATTTGTTGAAGATAAAACAAAATGGGAACATCTTTAGGGAAGGAATTTCTTTCAGTAAAAAGTACTATGACTAAATGTAGCTATCTGCTCAGTTTTATACATGTGCAAGGTTATCTTATTAAGGTTAGGGACAACACCCATTTGCTATTCTCCAATTAACACAATGGGACTGTAATATCCTTCTAATGACTTTGATTCTTCTAATGAAGGGGGCTGTAATTCAGTGGTACAGAACTGGCCTAATACAAGGTCCTTGGCTTGATCTGCAGCACTGAAATTTTTTTTAAAAAAAGAACAGCTACATGAGAAACAAACACACATGCTTGCATATACATATGGATACATGCATTCTAACCATTATACACACACACACACACACACACACACTAGAAGCCAAGAGCATAAGTATTTATTTAGATATTTTCCCCCATAAACCATAGTCTCTGCCTTGAAGCCATCACTTATGAATGTGCTGATTTGTTCACATTATCTGGGAGTTTCCCTTTTCTGAAAGCATATAAATTATTAGGAGGAAGTAAAATCTAAAAAAAATCTCATTGGTTAATAAAAATAAGATTGTGTCTCCTCCAAACTAAATTGGTTAATGGGGGTCTGCTTCTTATATAGTTTTTAATCAGAGTAAAAGAGAAAAAAAAAGTCGCTATTTTCTAAGCTATTTCTTCCATGGAGGAGAGGAAGGATAGCATCATATTCCTTAAAGATTCTTCCTAGGAGAAAAAGAATGATGGGTATCAAAGTCCCCTGGATATCTGTATAAAGCTCGCAATATCAAACTCACCAAAATCTGTTTAAAAATAAGTTGAAATGGGAAAGCACAGCAGTAGAGAGGGTTAATCTGATCAAAGTATAATTTTTTTCATATATGGAAATTCCACAATGAAACTCACTAGTACTCTTAATGTACATTAATTGAAAAATACTGTTCTAAATGACTACACATATTTCAGTAGCTGGAGTCAGCTATATGGCTAAAGTGAACATGTATGGGATTAGGGGATTGTTATTCTGCTATTGAAGTCAGACTTGGCATATAGAATTACTTTCACCATTTATGACCCCCCCCCCAGAACTCCAATCCCAAGCTTAAAGTTCCTGAAAGTTGGTAAGGAAACGGATAAAATTATTGTAGAATCGAGAATCGAAGTTTAGGAATAAAACCTGAAGTCAATGTAGGCCTGATTTCCACAGAAATATGTTTTGACTTGATCCATTTTTCCTCCATCCATTCAGCTTTGTATATCACATTTTTAAAAACAGGAATCACAGGGTTTAATTTAGGAGACATCATTTCATCTAAGCTGAATGTGAGACTCATGGGCCATTATGTCAGGCCTCATCTATCTGTTATGATCATATCTTTTCTTCCTTCGCATGCTTTGTTTCCCCATGAAGCAAAGCTGAGCCTACAGCTTGGTTTGAAGTGATTTTCTGCTTCGGAAGCAACTCCCAAGAGTCACATGTCAAGACCAGAAAATAAAATAAAATTAAGTTAAAATTGGCTCCTTGTGCATCACAGTTCATCCTTTCAATGTCTAAAAATTAACAAATGAACATTAACACATCCATAGATAGCTACGTATATTGACTTTATGTGTACATATATATACCATGTGGATTTTAACTGTAAGTTTCAGGTGCTATAAATAGAATTGTGAAATGTGTGGCAATTCAACTGAAGTGGAATGTGTTACCACTCTTAAAATGATTATCTACTTTTCTGTTAAGAATGCCCCTAAACTAAAAGTCTCACTACAAAGATCTCTACTTTCTACAGTTTTTTTTTAATTCTCTGATTTTTTTAGTCCATAAGTTGAGGAATTATTGTGTTTCCTCAAGTTTATGTGTTTAGTTGACACCATGAGAGTGACAGCTAGCTTATCTAAGCAGGGAGAGAGAGATAGACATATGAAAAAAAATATTCCTTATGTCAATATTTACTGTAGTAATGGTGACCAACTCTGAATATACTAAGAAACATTGCTATGTGCAATGTGCATGCATAAAATGCACAATATGTAAATTATACCTCAGTTGAAGCATATAACATATATATGCAGCCTCAGTGCCATTGCTTCCAACCAACTATAGACATATCTCTTGTTATAAATACCTCACTTATACTATTCTAGATTTTGTTTGACAGACGGATGTTGAAACTCTGTTTCTTCTCTGTCCCTTCTATTATGATGTGAATGTTTCTGTCTTTCCTTCCCTTCCCCCAAATTCATGATTCAAAATCCTTATCCTGAAAGTGATGGTAGAGGAGGCGAAAACTTTGGAAAGGAATTAAATAATCTAATCCAAAGTCTGAATTATGACAGGCAGATATGGAGTCAAGTTTTCTTTACTTAAAAGAGGAGTGCTTCATCCTCCCTTCCTACTCTAATCTCAGGATAGAATATTGGCATTGTTTATATCTTCAATAGCTATATCTCTTGTTATAAATACATAACTTATACTAACTGTTCTAGATTTTGTTCTAAAGAAGTAGAAGGATGGAATAGAGTTTTTTCCATAGACAGCATTTGGGGCTGAGATTTACTAAAATCACCAGGAAATAGGTTCATTTGGTATCCTGTGGTACTTCCAGTTTTGAAGCTCTTAATAAAATACAGCTGTGAAATACCTCTACTTGATAGTTTAAAAACTTTCATTTCAGCATCCATCCACTGGACTAAATCACATTGCAAATATCTAAGCTTTTTTAACCCCTTCAGTATATAGTGAATACGTTCCTAGAAATACACTGTATATGAACTATAACAACAAAAATTCAGGTGTCTATGTGTATCACTTCAGTCTGTAATATCAACACCCATGACTCCATGTTTCCATCACATTTCAAAACTAGATCTAAGCTGGATGAAGAAAACATTCTTTTTTAACGTATATATTTTTATTGTAAAGATACTGGACAGAGGAGTTACAGTTACATAGAGGAGTTACAGTTATATGAGCAAGGTAATGAGTCCATTTTCTATTGAATATTGTTACCCCCTCCTTTTTTCCCCTACCATCCCTTCCCTCCCATTTCTGCAACTCCTACCTCCCTCCCCCCAAATTGTAAAGTTTGTTTCAACATAGTGTCTTGTTCATATCAATGTTACAGTAGCTCAACCTGTATCCTTGTTTCAACATTTTGTTATTTCCCTTCCTCTCCCCAAATTAGAAACATGTACATACAAGACGCAGGGTACTGGAATCAAATACAGTGACAACAAGGGTTATACCATCAGAGAAGAAAATACAAAAGAAACGAAAAAATCACATAGTAGATTATAAGTACATTATAAATAACATCAACAAAGATAAAACCTCTTGTGGCCCTATCTTGGGGTTCATTTCACTTAGCATCATCTCATATGGTCATATGCGCATAGCTTTTACCTTTTCTACTTGTCTGGTAAGATTATCCTAGACGTATACTAGTTATTGCAAATAAGGGAAGCCATGGGACCTATGTTTTTTGGCCCAGCTTACTTCACTTAATATACTTTTTTCCAACTCTCTTCATTTCCTAACAAATGATGTGGTGTCATTCCATTTTGGATGAAGAAAACTTTCTAACCTTTGGAATTTACCTGAGCCTTTGAAAATTTTGAACTACTAGAATCACCTTGTCTTAAAACCTATGGCCATGTATGTCATAGATTATAATTATAAAAGAAAGCTGAAACTTTTACAGTGCAAAAAGATGACATTAATTTTCTAAGAAACTGGATAACATACATTTGGTAAGCTCCAATTTCTTAGCCTCTAAGTGATTATGCTTCCCACTTGTTTTTTAATATTCTCTCCTACTAATCCTATGTCTAGCTTAATTTCTTTTCTTTTACTTAACCCCTGCATATCTGAACTTACAGCTCAAATTACAGTTTTTCCAAGAAAGCCCATCTCTCTTAATCCAGCCTCCTCTCCCCTTCTAGAGAACCCTGTACTAAATTTTTCTTCAGTGTTGTTTAAAGAAAATGTTAGATGAAGTAAATTTAGCAGAGTTTGTTTGAGCAAAGAATGATTCATGAATTGGGAACACGGAGAACCAAGAGTGATTTCAGAAAGCATCACCCAGCAACATGGGCAGATAAGCCTTTTTAGAGAGAGAAGACAAGTGACTTTTAGAAGCAGATTGTTTACTGACAGTTGGACCTTTGCTATATATGGACATGTCTGATTGTTTATCAGTCTATGACTTGCTGCAGTGGGGCTTGTGTGACTCAAGAAGCCTCAGGGATTTCTTCCAAATTACATCATGGTAGGTCACACTTTGTACTCATACTAAGTTAAGTTATAGGTTGCTACACAGGGATTCAAAGTAGACAGGCAGTTTTAGGCTAAATTTAATTCTCTACAATGGTCCTCAGCACAATGTAGATTTGTTTGACATTCTATTACCTCATCATTTATTTTGTCTGTCTTGATAGTCAGATCCTAGCATGTTGCCACTTTCATGGAACAAGTCTGGCTGAAGGTTATGGAGTCAAGGCAGGGATGTCTGCAAGTTCCAATTTGATTCTACATTTCCTTTGCAAACATGAAGTTCCTTAAAGAGCTATAGGTAAATCATTAAGTAGAAACTTAGCTTTTTACATGTGGTTTTCTCATAATCATGCAAATTGTATGGCTCAGACTTACAGCAGTTTCAAGGTAGTAGTAAGTCAGGTAGAAAGTGTAAAATCAACATGATGTTCATTCTACTTAGATTTTAAGTGTTTCTACTTAGGAATTCTGTTGTGGCAATAACATGGACTACTAGTAACACTCAAGTGGCAAGATGTAGCTGAGCAGAGAATAATAAATAGATTATTTAGGCTCAGTACAGGCTTTGGCAGCAGTGGGACCTCTGAACTTTCTGTATACATGGATTGATGATTTATCAAACTCAGCTTAAACCTCCTAGCCCCCACTCTGAAGTTGGATTAGATGCTGGTGTAACTGGAACAATGAATGAAGGTGAGATGCTTCAAGACATTAAAACTAGTTGAGAATCCTCTGCCTTCCCTTACTATCACTCTACTTCAAACAGTGATGTTCTAAGGCATGAAGTGCATAACCAGGGTCTGTAAGTAAGCTCAATCATAAATATTCTATCATTCTATATTACCCTGGGATAACCAGAGTTCTAAATAAACTGATTTTGCAGGGTTATTTATTTTTGTGTCATGACTTTTTCTACTTTGATAAACAAAATTCCTCTGTGTGTGTGTGTGTGTATCCTTGCTGTAATAGAAAGATCCAATGTGAAGACGGTTATAAAAAGAAAAAAAAACTTAGACAGAAAAGCCTGCCCAGGAGACCCATTTTGTCCATGAGTCAGAGACCGACTAGGTCCTTGAAGACAGCACTGAGTACTTTTTCCCACAGAACTTATTCTATTAAATGGACTGATGGTGTTTTGGTACTTGTCTGTCCCTTAAGCTAAATCATTATTTCCCGGATGTAAGATAGTAGCTTTATTGAATGATTCTCATGGGAGCACTACTAAGGGGAAAAATTCACAGAAACATGATTTATGTCCTGAAGGAGTTATATTAAGAGAGATTTGAAACAACAAAATTTTTACCGAAGGCTCACTTGGTCTATTACTTTTCTGCTTCTATAACAAATGACATTCAGTGTTTTAAACAATATAAATTCTATTATGTGTTGGTTCTGGAGTTGAGAAATTTGAAATTGATCTGACTGAGTTAAAATCAATATGTTGACCAGTTTTTCCTCCTTTGTGCAGGCTCCAGGAGACAATCCATTTCTTTACTTCCACTAAACCTTTTAAAGATCCCTCATTTTCCTTGAGGAATGGCTACTTAGCCTTCTAAACCAATGATGTTAGCAAAATTATGTTCACACTGTCAATTTTCTGGAGCCTTTGCTTTTAAATGTCCTTGAGATTACCTTAGGCTTACTCATATAAGGCCATCACTCTAATTTGAAGTGAGCAAACAACTTTAAACTCATCTGCAGAATTTATTCCTCTGTTTTTTTCATAGAAAGTAACACATTTACAGAATCTAGGGATTAGGACCCAAATTATTTTGGATGGGGAGAAGGGGGAAGCTACGAATCTGCTCTCAACCTTGTATTTAATAGGCAAATTCACTGGAGGGTATGTAATGCTACTTGCCTTCATTTGAGAACATTCTATAGCCATTCTTTTGGTCTGAAAACACCCTCTTTGAGATAGGTTGGTTATGCTAACCCTCATCAATTGGATGAAATGTGTATTACAAGCAGTACCCAACCTATTTTCTTTTTGAATCCACTAAAATAGTAAATTGTGGGAAAATATACTACCTTTAATTATTATTATTTTTGCTTGAAGATGTCTTTAATTATTTCTATTTAATGAATTAAAATTTTGATCAATGTAATGTGCACTTTGCAAACATAGACACACACACATATATATTAGAAATATATTAGATATATATATATTAGATATATATGTATATATATTAGTAATTGGTATATATATATATATATATATATATATCAGTAATTGAGTTTACTCTTAGCATCTGGACCTCCATTTTGGTTCTGTGATTCCATCTTAAAGAAAGGACTGCACTCCCACCCATGAGACCAGTTCTTTATGGTTGGACATTTAAAGATATATGTATCCACTGTTCCATTTATATTTCTAGGTAATGGGTCATAGAGACAATCATAGAAATGGGTCATGCTGCTCTTGTTCAATGCTTGCTTACAGCATTATTATATTTCTGTAACTTCCCACTTGGCTTGCACCTGCAGGAAAGAACTGTAACATATTTTCCACCTCTGAGAAAACAAGGGTATAATTTTTTTAACTGAAAAGCAGCCCTGAAAGGGTACTCTGGACTGTCATCTGGGCACCCGACTTTCCAGTGTAGTCTTGGCTGGTAAGAAAGACTTTCTATTGGCGTATTCTGTGTCTGTGTAGTCTTTCCAGGTGGTTTAACCCACAAGAGGAGGGAGAAGGAGAGAGAGAGAGGAGAGAGAGGATAGAGGGGGATGGATTAGAAGAGGTCCTTTACACATACAGTTACAAATAGGGTTACAATTAATATTGAACTTTGAGCTTCTGGTCCTAAGTAAACATTATGTCAGTAACTGAAACCCTTGGTATCACCATGATATTAGGGTATTCAAAAAAATTCCAGGTGACAATTGAAAAGTTCATTTAATGGTATATGACAAAGAAATTATCTGTTACATATTAAAGATAAATCAATATAACATATAAAATCTAGGTACACTGTAAGACCCTATTTAAGGTTCCAGAGACAGTAATAGGTCTTATATAGGATCTAAAATAGTGCTTTCCTTACTCTAACAATAAACACAGCCTCAGTTTCCTCTTTTTACTAAAGAGGGGTAAAAACAAAAATCTGTGGTGGTATCATGAAGCAGTTAGGAGATCTAATGCTCAGATATTATCTGCAAGCCAGTTGTCTTCAACTACGAATTATTTCTGATCTATCTCTACCATGTAGTAGATGCCACAGATGTTGATACATACCTTACAGTACTTTCTAGGATTCTCAACCAAAACAAAGAATGATCAGCTCTTAAAAAATCAATAGTACCAACAGCTGAGAAACTGAGTTCATCAACTCTTCTCGAAATGTTCAAAATTGTTACTTGGTGTTAATAGTAAATAAACTAGAACCAGCTAGTGCCCAGCACCCTTTGTGTATGAAGATGCACAAAGTAATACAAAGAAAGGTTGTTACTCTTGGGAATTTAGGAAGATTCCACTGAATAAATTCTTCCCTTTGGACTTTAAAGGGGATAGGAACTAGACAGTTAGAATGGTAGTAAGAATTGTTAGTGTAAAGGTTACAAGTCTGTTGGGGGGGGGAGAATGATGGTGGAGTATTAAGTAAAAATTCCAAAAATTAAAGTTATATGATCTATAAAGGCTAAGAAGCATTCAGGTGGTTTCAAATTTAAGGTGTGAATTATTAGCATGTATAAATATGATGGTGGGATGTAGCCATCACTCTGGTGTGAAAGTAGATAGTGGGTATGATGATAGCCTTGGAAAAAATTATATTGAGCAAAGTATGCCAGATCCAAAGAAACATAGGTTACATGGTTTCCCTAATTTGTAACAATTAGAATGTGCCTATAAATCTACAAGTAAATGCAATGGATAGAAAAAGGCAAAAGTTACATTTGGACATGATAAATTAAAACAGGTCTCTAAATATTCACTCAGTGAGGCCAAAGGAGGATATTCTTAGGAGAGGATCATAAGGGCTCAATAGTTATATGTGTATGATCATATAAAATGATGCTTATAGAAATGAACTCCAAGAAGTGGAAAATAAGTTTTTTTTTAATTGTACTCTTTGCAGTTCTTTAGTTTTCCTGTTTTTCACCTTTTGCTGCTGTTTTTTTTTGTAATTTATGTACCTTTTGTCTTATATGTCAGTTTATGTGATGTGAGGAGGAGAAGGGAAAGCACAGAAATTATGGGAGAAAGGTTGAACTAATTCAGCAGTGATACTCAAGAGACACTGTTGGAGATGAACTGTACAACTTAGAGGGAGGAATGTGGGAGGGACAAACTGGGAGGAAATGAGGGAGGGGTGACACTGTTCAATAAGAAATGTACTTATTACCTCACTTATGTAACTGTAATCCCTCTGTTCATTACTTTCACAATAAAAATTAAGTGAATTACAAAAAACAGAGCCTAGAAACAGAACAAAGGTATCAAACCATGGTAAGAATCAAGGTGTAAGCCTGAACCCACAATGGAATGAAGAGGTCTATAGATACTAGGAGAAAATTCAAAGATGGGATATATAGATTGTGATTATCATTTCAATGTTGGAATGATCATATAAACATAGTCCTTAATAGCTAGCCCATAGCCATCATCACAAATAGGAGGTAGCATGAAAGATGGTGAAACATCAAGATTATGGTTTTTTTTTTCAGAAAGGTGATGGAGGTGTCATTTTTGGTTAATATCTTTCTACTGAGATTATTTGTATAGGATCTTAAAGGTTTAAAACTGAAAATCACTGACTGATAAATGGAGATCAACAAAGACGCAATTTAATTACATATAACTACAACAAAATTACATATCCTATCTAATTATAGGTTACATGAGTTAATCATACAAATAAGAATAAACTTACCTATCTTACTGGAAGACTTATTGAGGTTTCCATCATTCAAAAATCTATGTGTCAAGTTTTATAAGTCAACCAAGAATAAGTATCACTATATTCTGTCTTAGCTCTTAAACACTGCTGTGTACCAAAAAGAACTGCTGGTTGCCAACACTTGCAGATTCAAACTATGATCTTTGGAACAAATAGCTAACAGAGTTACAGACTTGAACCAGTAATATAAAACTGCTTTGTAAACTTAAAAAATCATAATTAAAGTGCAAACAGAACTTTAAATTCCTTCCAAATGAATGCAAAGCCAATGTAGAACCTAGTATGTAATTCTTTGTTTCAAGTCTAGCTACCATTGAGCTTTAAATGATATGAAAATATAAACTCATTCACTACCATGACTTATTGTTTAGTCTTTCATTTCCTTTGGTGGTTGATAAACAATGGCTTCTTAGAAGTGGAACTTGTACTTTTACCATGATGGCTTCAAAAATACCTTGGTTTCCATGGTGCAGCCTCCTGTTTGAAATCTTCCATGAATAGGAAGCAGAAAATCTCAAAGTTCACTAGAGTTGGAGAAAGAAGTCTTTAGTACAGAATTCAGGATCTAGGCAAATAGATTTTTTTTTAAAAAAGCTACTCCTAATACAGAGTTGCAACCTGCCATAATAAAAAGAAGTGGAGGCAGAGTAATGCATTTTAAACCAGAAGCCATCTGCTATGTATACTTTCCTTTTATCATCAATATGTCTGTGTCTTTATCTTTGCAAAGTGCACATACCCCACATTTACCCTGTAGCTGTATGAATGTTTAATGATCAGGTAGGTTATATAAGATACATAAATTAATTGCTATTCATTTTTATGCATTTTAGCTCTTGAAATTCTTGCTCTCACCACAGCAACTTAATGATTTATACATATTCCAGAGGAAAAAAAATAATGTAACAAGATATGTGCCCTAGACACAAACAAGCACTTTCATTAACTTTCATCCTTTTATGGGAGGAAAACATTGAGATATTTTAACCTAGGCACCTGCAGGTGTATAGGCACTGTCTGTCTCAGATGCCATTTTTTTTTAAGTCTCGAGATCCCAGACCGGTTAAAGTAATTTTAGTTTGCTCTTAGACTTTAGGGATCAGCCTCCTGGGTTCCTTCTTCCCCTCTCTATTATTGCCTGGGGCAATACTCTGGCATTCTAGATGGACTGGACAGAAAGCCCTTAGGCAGTAACAGAGCTGAAACATTCTCCTTTGGACTTTGATCAGGATGAAAACAAGATTAACTGGGAGGCAGAATTTCTGAAGATGGTTATTGGGAAATACATGAAGAGTGGGGAAGCTTTCCCAGCTACATTTTGAGAATAAATGTGGGCCAAATTATAGCAACTTCAGTGAATAGGAGGAGTGATGAGGAGTGATGGTAATAGTGGTAATCACAGTCCTGCTTGAGAATAAGCTCAGGGGATCAGAATTGTGTTGCAATAGACAAGTGGCTTCATTTGTGGAGAGAGTTCATCTTTGACTCCATTCTGGTATTCTCTTACTGTTCATGTATTCCTCCTGTTAGTATTTCCATAATCTTCTACATAGCAGAGACTATATTTCATGTTGCATATAGTGATATAACAAAATAAGGGTCCCTTCTTTCATGAAACTTATAATCTGGTAGAGGAGACTAGTGTTAACCAATAACCAATTAAACAGATATGTTATGATGGGGATTTTTAGACCTGCAGGCTCCAAATCAGAAAGATTTAGCTTGATGCCTTGAAAGAGATGCTATTATAACTGATCACTGAAGGATAAGCAAGAATTAGCTAGGTAAATCAGAAGAGAATTGCTTTGTTTTATAAATATATACTAGTTGTAGAGGGAGGAATGTCATTGTGAAATCCCACATCATAAATAATGTGTCTCAATAAACCTCAGCCACCTTATCACCTACCCTTCCCACTTCTCACTTTAAACAATTTCAACAGGCTTCATTATTCTATTTCCATATAGGCAAATATCTATTTATTTATTTTTAATACATGCAAATAAACTACCTCTACCATCTTCATCTTTGTTCCACACTGAGAAAAGAGAATTGTGAATATGTAGATTAACTCATGCAATTTATTAACATGAGTATATATAATGAACTAGGCACCATGTACTTTATGTCTCTAATCCCAGCTATTCAGGAGGCTGCAATACAGATATTATCTTTCACAGCCAGCCCAGCCCACCCCACAAAAAATGTCCAAGAGTCCACATCTCTAAAAACTAGCCAATAGAAAGCAGACTGGAGACATGGCCTAAATGGTAGAACACCAGCAAGCAAGAAAGCATGAGGCCCTGAGCTTACATCCTAATACTGTCACAAAGACTATAATGAAGTAAACATAAATGACTGACTAAAGCCCATGGAAGGACTTAAGGTTAAGTACTGCTAAAGTTTAAGTCACATAAAGTACATTTGTCACTCATATCTGAACATATAAAAAGTTACTGACTTGTCATAGAGATGAGAATTAAATCCCTTAGAATGAATGTGATTTCTGAAACAAAGTATAGAAAAAGCAAATGAATCTAGACCGGAGTCTGAAGAAGTTCCAATATCAAGAAGGTACCAGATAGCAATAAAAATAATCACATCATTTTGTATGAGTTCTTATTGTTTTTTTATTACTGTGAAAATACCGTACAGAGGAGTTACAATTACATGGGCAAGATAATGAGTACATTTCTTATCAAGCACTGTTGCCTCCTCCTTTGTTTCCCCTTCCTATCCCTTTCCATCTCCCCTGCCTCCCCCTCCCCAAGTTGTAAAGTTTGTTTTTCAATGTAACGACTTGTCTACTTGTAATGAAACCCTCTTTCCATTCATCTACTTAATACACATACCATAGTTAGAGGAAGGACATTATTTTTCTATTTTACAGATAAGCAAAGTGTGGGAGAGGGGGGATATCTTACTCACTGAAGGCCACACATGGCCCCTCTGTGGTACATTTGGGCTATCTAGACAGCTTGATTCAAAACCTCATTATCTGACCACTAACATCTGCCACTGACTTCAGGAAAATTGTCAAAGGAGTCTGACTGGGACATCTGAGGATTTACATTGTGTTTGTCCTCTGGATCCCCACTATCCAATCCGTGCCTCTAACTACATGTGACTCTGGAGCACATGAAAAGGAACTAATCCAAATTGAGATATGCAATGAGTAGAATGGGTTATCACAATCTGGAGAATGATTTTCAAAATTGAGAGGAATATAAAATGTCTCATTAATATTTTTCCATTGATTATGACTGAAATAGAATTTTGGAAATATTGGGATAAATAAAACATACTGTCAAAACTAATTTCATACATGTATGCTTTTTAATGCTTAAATCTAATTTAATTCAAAAGTAGACACTTGGGGGTGCTCTATGTGCCTGAGTGGACAAAAATTTTTCTGTATTGTTCCCATGTGGTTTTGAATGCTCACTATCAGAGAAGCCACAACAGCCTTGCAAATACACTTTGATACTGAGATTCTGTTCAGACCTTAGCTCCAATCAGGTCCCCTAGGATCTCAGACCCTGCCTTCTGAGACATTTCTATGGTAACTTATGAAGAAAAGATGCTTTTAAATCTTAGTCTTAAAGACCTCCTCCTTACCCCCACCATGGACTTTATGAAACTTCATATTTATTGCACAGTCATCTCTTCTGTTCTTCTTGATGAGTTTATAAGATTTTTGACCTGATGAAATTTTACTTCAGTGGTTCTCAGGCAGATAAACATTTAAAAATCACCAAGGAAGGTTTCTCAAATTGCATAATTCCATTATCCTCATAGATTTTGATATGTTTTCTCTACCACCGATAGAAGACTATTGAATTAATTTCTCTAATATTTGATTTTAAAATCCATTATATTATAGCCACCTCTTCCTCATTTGTTTCCTGGAATCTGCTGTCTTTTTAGCTCAATATCATACCTGCTTTGCTCACTTACAGCTCATCCAAAGAGTTCCCTTTCTGTTTTTATGATGAAGTCACTTGAATGCTAATTTTATATGAGTAGAAAAATACAACTTTTGAGTCTAAACAGGATACTAGTTACCAGACGCTCATACACACGTACCACATCTGAATACTTATGAGACCTGTAGAAAACATAGGTATCTACTTTCAGAATACATTCCCCCAATTCATCACAATATTGCAGAAGATATCATTTCAGATAGAATTAAGAGGACAGTTTCCTCCAAAGAACAAATACATTAAAGAAAGAATACGATAATTTCAGAGAAAAATAGAGACCAACCTTTTTACATTTGTCCAAGGGTAGCTTTTGTAATTTTTATTTCCTTCTTACTTCTTTGTAGCTTCATGGATGTGACATGGGTGACTAGCATCTTATCACCCAGAGATTTCAGCATCAGGTAACTTTTAACTCTAGTCATTCTAGAATGGAGTCAATAATACTCAACATAGAGGTTGAAGGAGAAGTTACAAGCAAAGTAACTGCTTAGTAAATTAAGATGACCATAAATCTTAGATCCCTTAAAAGAGGAGTTTGTTTACATTCCCCTAATTCTCTCTTTTGCTTATGGCTTACCACATTATTTTCTGAAGCAGAATTGCAGAGATTTAATTTATTCCTCTAATTATTATTTGGGGAACAGGCTGTAAAAGTACAGTCTCTCAAGGAGATAAAATTAGGACACTGATTACAGTGCTGCTCAGTTACCCGCCTTAAGTATACCCACATGAAAATAAAAGGTTGATATTCTACTAAGTGCTAATTAGTACACAGCTAATATCTTCAGAATTTGAGTAATTTGGCTGAAGTACTATTCAAAGTATGCATTCAAATGAACTGGAACTTTTAAAATCTCATAGGTTGCCAATAGCTTGTCTTTGCCTTATTTCTGAGTATCACACTCATGCTTGATATGACATCCACTGATGCTATTGTGACTCCCAAGTTTTTTCCTACTTCATTAGTTTTTTAGGCAAACTTGTTGTTTTTCTTACACTGGAATTTTTCCATGAGGGTATTATGCATTAGGAGAGCTTTTTAAAAATCAAAGCTAGGATCAAAGACAAAACTCAATCTCTATATGCATCTAAGCATATAAAAGTCCCTCATGGGGCTTGAACTCAGAGGCTAGGTGTCTCTGAGCTCTTTCGTTTAAGATTAGAGAGCTACCACTTTGAGCCACAACATCATTTCCAGTCTTTTGGTGGTTAATTGAACATGAGAATTTCATGCGCTGACTTCAAACCTCAATCTTCAGATCTCAGACTTCTGAGTAGCTAGGATTATAGGCATGAGCCACTTGTATCTGGAAAGAGGCTTATCATATTTGTTGCTAGTTTTGTTTTCTTTTTTTGTCTTGTTTGTTCATTTTCTGTCTTTGGTTGGGTAAGGTAGTGGCACAGAAATGGAGGGCCAAGGGGTGAACAAATGCAGCAGTGGTACCCACTATACACTATGTTGAAAATGAACTATACAATCTGTCTGTAGAGATGGTAGGGAAAAATTGGGAAAGAGAGAGATGGAAAGGCTGATAGTCCTAAAAGAAATGCACTCATCACTTGATTTATGTAACTATAACCCCTCTGTATATCACCTTTATAATACCAACAGAAAAATAAAAAATATTACTGGGCATATTTTATCTTTGATCAAATCTGTTGTAAGGAATGGTACTATTTGGCAGTTTGGTAATTTGGTAACTCTTGCTGCTCAAGAGATTGAGATCCTGAGGACTGAGGTTCAAAGCAAGCCTTGGCAGAGAAGTCCGGAAGATTCTTTTTTGAAAAAAAAATGATGCAAAAAGCAAGAGTCATGGCTAACTTTGTAGTGTTGTGCAAACAAGTATATAATCATTGTAAGGGCCCAATTCAAACCAAGTAGCACAAGAAAAGGCAATATTCAAGTTCAATCCATTCATTTAGCAAATGTTTTGGTACTTGCAATACACCAGTTACTATAAGATTCTATTAATAGGAAAGAGAAGGATCTGAAAGTAAGCTTTCACAATCTCATGAAATTATTTTAAAATGTTGAATGTCTATAAAAATAGAACTCAAGACTCAGAAGACATACACAGGTTACAATTATTTTCACAATTGTTCTAGGTTAAAATGTTTTGTTGGAATTCTATGCCTCCATCAGAAAGAATGACATTGCCCCATTTGTTAGGAAATGGAAAGACTTGGAAAAAAATAATATTAAGTGAAGTAAGCCAGGCCCAAAGAAACATAGCTCCCATGGTTCCCTTATTTGCAATAACTAGTATATGTCTGAGACAAGCAGAAATGGTCAGAAAAGTTGATGTTAGGCAAAATGAACCCCAAGATAAGGACTCAAATGGTTTTTCTTTCTTGCTATTGTTTCTATCGTATTTATAAGAGTTCTTTGTTGCTTTGTATGTCCCTCCTCATGTTTTCACTGTATTTGATGTTGGTATAATTTGGTGAGGGGAAGGGAAAAAAACAATTGTTTAAATAGGGATACAGGTGGACCCATTGCAACAATGAGATGTACAAGACTTTATTTCAAAAAAGGAACTTTACAACTTTGGCAGGGTGAGGGACGGGGAGGGGGGTGGGAAGGCTTGGAAGGTAAGCAGAAACAAAGGAGGAGGCAACATTGTTTGATAAGAAATGCGCTCATTACCTTGCTCATGTAATTGTAACCACTCTGTATGGTATTTTCACAATTAAAAAAACTTATTAATAAAAAATGTTTGCTGAGTGCTGGGAATGTGGCTTATTGGAAGAGTGCTTATTACCTAGCATGCATGAAGCCCTGAGTTCAATTCCTCAATACCACATAAACAGAAAAATCTGGAATTAGTTCTGTGGCTTGAGTGGTAGAGTGCTAGCCTTGAGCCAAAAAGCTCATGGACAGTGCCCAGGCCTTGTGCTCAAGACCCAGGACTGGCAACAAAAGAAAAAAGAAAAAGATTTTGTTGAAAATATGTCCCAAAGAAATATTCTTATTATTCATATGCCTAGAGATGCATGTGGGAAATAATTAAGGAAACTTGGAAGAAACACTAGCTTGTTATTTTATTTATTATTATTTTCAAATTTAATTTATTTCTTGCCGGTTGTGGGTCTTGAACTTAGAGCCTGGGCACTTTCCTTGAGCTTTCTTGCTCAAGGCTATTACTCTATCACTTTGAGCCACAGAATTGCTTCTGGTTAACTGGTGGTTAACTAGAGATAAGAGACTCAGGAGGACTTTTCTGTCTATGCTGGCTTTGAACCATGATCCTCAGATCTCAGCCTCCTGAGTAGCTATGATTACAGGCTTGAGCCACCAGTGTGCAGCTAGCTTCTTATTTTAAAGTTAAAAATTTATTTTATTAGATTGAAGGTATAACTTAGTGGTGGAACAGTTCTTTAATGTGCACAAAACCTGGCTGGACATTCAGTACTGAAAAACACATTAAAATACAGTGTTCTTACTAGAGTAAATAACTTAGCCCATTTGTATGTGGCCTAGATAATCTTTTTCAACATCTCTTCTGAAAGTTTCTATGCAGGTGATTATCGGCTGAGAATTACATTTAAAACATTGGCTTTTTATTAGGATAGTTCTATTCTTAATGTAGATGGGTCAGTTGAAGGTTTTCCTAGAATAAAGACTAAGATTCCTGGTGCAGGAAAGAATTCCACCAGCAGAGTGACCCTGAAGTTGAAGTGCACTTCTCTGGGTCTCCAATCCAGGAGACTAAGCATCAGACACTGCACTTGCAATACCGCCATTCATAGAAACATGGTGGTGCCATCTCCTTAAAATACTTTCATATATACAAAAGCCCAGTGGTTCTGCTTTTCTGGTGAACTCTGACTAATAAGCTCGTTTAAAGTATTTATCCTCATATAGTTCTCACAAAAGTTAGGGGAGCTTGGTAATGCCTCTGTCCCCAGCAGAGAAAAGGAACATATGGTTTACCTCAAGTCATATTTAAAATCAATTTGTAGATTGTAAATTTCCATTGTTTCTTTTAAGAAGAATAATATAATGCTATATGATGAATGAGAATAGAAATACGATGCAGGATATAAACACATGCTAATGAAGTTTGCTCAACATTGCCATTTTAAAGCTATGGTATATATAAAGTCTTCTTATAAAAGAAGTGGTGTATCAGCAATTCATAGAAATTTTCATTGAAAGTATAACCTTTATTAGCTCAAAGGAAGAATTCTGTCCTGTAAATGAAATAGAAACCCATAGAGCTCTAGTGTAAGTGAATCTTAACAATAGGCTTTTTGTATTCATTTCCTGCCTTTTTACCTGCTATCCAGGGAATTCCCAACATAAGTTCAGAAATTCCTGAAGCTTTGAGGAACTTCCTGATGAATTAAGAGTCTTAAAAAAACAAAAAGTATATATAGATAGGTAGATAGATATATGAGAAGAAATGACAATTATAACTACTATTAAAGGCTTCTTAGTATAATATATTTGGATAATATTTTTGAATTAGAGTGGCAAGACAATTCCTATGGAATTCCAATGTTATTGCATAAGGCATAATTAAAATTAAAAATAAAGTCAAAGCTTTTGAATGTAATAAGAAAGATAGAGAATAAAATACATTTATTCAAATGATAATTCAGAAGTAATTTCAACATTCTATACAAATTTATTACCAAGAAGTACAGGCATGTCACTTAAGAAATAAAAGGTCAAAATTTATGGTGACAAAAGTCTTGTGGTCATGTCATGGAACTTAGATCAGACCTATGTTTTATCCTTTCAAATGAAAATAGCCTGGGAATACAAAAAAGTATATTTGGAGCTTGAATCCATTATTAAAATGAGCAATTTTCCATGGGTTTAATTTGTGGGTCATTAATCAGACTGAACAATCCTAATGAAAAAAATGCTCATGAAGTTTGATCTGTTGCACAATGGATAACTCCTAGTCAACATGGCAGCAAGCAATTATGCCCTATGACCTTGAGAAGCTTAATGAATCTTTTCTAGCATGAAATTAGACTACAGAAACTGGTCCTATAGAGAATAACTAGATATGGGTGCCAAAAATATCTAATTTTAATAAATGTCCCATCATGGATGAATTTTCCCTTAAGGCTATGTGTCTGTTTGCCTCTACCATACTATTGTTTACAGTTTGAATAAAACAAAATGTTGGTTGTTTACAAAAATCACTGATGTTTATAACTCCTTGGTTATTTAGCATTCAGATCATTTAATTTAGTCTTCAGACTACTCCTAGTGTAACAGTTTTAGTGATTACACTAGTTCCATAGAATATATATTATAGTAGCTCAACAAAATAATCCAAGTGAAAGTAGAGTCATTAAATTTCAAAATGGTGTGTTCATGATGTGGGGTGAGAATATTTGTTTAAGGGTACTATTTTAATGTTATATTGTTCTGTCAGGAAGTATCACAGATTGATTTTTTCAAGAAATAAAAAACAAACAAGAGACAGATAATAACTCTATGAAGCAAGCAGATTTAGTTGAAGTAATCATAATACCAGGTGTATTTGACACCGTTTTAATAAAACTTCTTAACTTTAAGCCTCCAGGGAATTTTAGAGTATATTTACCCAGGATTTGTTGACCATTTAGTCTACAGTGTTTTGTTCTCAATGGCTCAGTGAAAAGATCCTAGTTTGCAGGAGTATATGAATTGATGAGGCACCTGTGAAGCACTATGAATTACTTTGTAAACCACCACCACATTAGCTTAGATATGGTGATTCACAAAGAAATCCACAGCATTTCACAGTTTGTGAAAAGCTTGGTACCTATGAACCAACGAAGCAATAGCTCATATCACCAAAAGTCAAGGGAGTATTTAAGCTATTGTTACACCCCCTGTATATGACATTATAATAGAATCATACAATATTTACAATCAGTTGTCAGTTCGGTGTCACCCTCCCTTAACTGTAAAAAGATGAAACACTGAATATTTATTTTAAATAAACAAGTATAAAAAGCACATGTATGCTTTCTGTACAATGTATCAGGGGATTTTACTTAAAAGAATTGCTAATGCAACAGCTCACATGGTATTAGGCAAGATGATGCAAATCTGGTTTTGCTAATAGAAATAAAAGTTATAAATATACTTGGTAAGGTAAGTAATATGACTATGAGTCTCACTTCTATATCACATTGTATAAAGGTTGTTGAAATAAATTTGCTCTAAAAATGTCCTGTTACTATACTTCACATTTTATATACATACAACTCATATAAAAATCCTAAGATAAATTTAACATTTTTCCTCTATCATATGTACTCAAGCAAACATTTTCCACATAGTTTACTGAAGTGCAAGAATGTTTATATATTCCAATTCTATATGATTCACATTAGGTTGAATTCTGAAAGGAAACCATATTAATAAAAATGGAAAGAATATGTAAGAGAGTTACTATCTTTAGTTAAATCACCGGAATCTATTATCTTTTTACTATGCTTTCCCTACAAGTAGCCTATATTTTGGGAGCAAGAAGAAACCTAGAGATTTCATTTATTCTCAATGAAAAGAAAATAATCTACAAATCTTACTGAACTAGGAAGTGTATCTCCAATATATTCCACTCATTTTTCCCTCAAAGAACCGCATCGAAAGAATTTGAGACCTTTACAATGCACAGCACAGAAAGTCACTATTTTTTAAAAGATCATATTTGACAGAATTTCATGAACATATAGTCCCAGGAAGCTTACCACTTGTCAATGCAGTGTCAGTGCTTAGAAATCTACTACACTTCCCTAAACCACACATAACAACAACCAAGGCAAATTTGTCAAGTTGACTAAATAGTGAGAAATGGTTAAGTAAAAATAAATTGCATAAATTATTTATTTGTGCTTAAAACATTTTGTCTGTAGTTTTATATCTATTGTTGTGACCAGATCTTGTGGATATAAAATTGATCTCAATAAAGCCACAGGCTGCAGGACACAGGTAAGAAAAAGAAAAATAATTGAAAAAGGTTTAGTGTGATTGTTATAAAGTTTCCACAGAGTTATGGATGCTACATGATTAGGGCACTTACTCACTTGGAAAGCGGGTTAAAGATGGTTTCTCCGAGGATATACCATGAGAACTAAAGAGAAAGGCAAGCAATGACAAGAGTAGGGTAAGAGAAATCAGGCTAGATAAATACATGTATTCCAGAGCTTATTAAAAAAAGGAATGTTCCTTGATTCTCTTTGATCTATTGTAGCTGAGATGGAAAATGGACACAATGCTTAGACAATAAATGGAAGCCAGTGTGACCATCATGGGATCACTAGCAATAGAAACAGAACATTGGAAGCAAGAGAGCTGTGAAATTTTAAAGTGGACGATGTGAGAGATGCGCAAAGTGAAAGAACTGTTTGAAAATTCTCCAACTCTTAGTGAAGAGTATCACCTTTCTTCCCCAAAGAGCCCAGGAATAAAGCATACCAGGTGGTTGGATGTGATACAGTCACAAGTTGATATGGGTTTGAAAGCAGATCACTTCCTTTGGACAAAATAACTCATCTTGCAGGGTATTGTGGTGCACACTATAATCCCAGCGCTTGAGAGGCTGATACAGGAGGACTGAGTTGGATGTTTGTCAGTACTAACATTACAATTCAAATACCTAAATAAGAAGCTAATTATATTTTTCTGGGTTCATCTTATCATTAGCATCCTTAGCATCTTACGATTTTTCAACTCACAAAGCCAGAAAACAAAAATAAAAGATAACAAAGAAAAGGTAGGGTTAGCATCACAATGAAGATTATAAATACAAACGACATTTAAAATAGCTGCTTGATGGGGTCAGGAAAGAAAACAGCTGCAAGACTGACAAAGGCATGTGCACTTAAGGACTGTATCACACCACAGATATGATATCCCTTGCTGGTAAAACTTGAGCAGAAACCATTGTTTCCAAGAAAAGCTGCATCCTCTCCTGGTGATGAAAGTAAAGAAGAATGGAAACAATATAGCAAATAAAATAATGCACAAAATAAAAACAGAACAGGAAATGAAAAATGCATGCACAGTAAATACAATCCTTCTACTGTTTCCTATTCTGTCAAATTAACTTTTTTTCCTTAAATATTGAAAATATAATATAAATTAGGAGATTAAGAATAATTTACTGCTGAGTAGGAAGTAAAAAAAAAAACAGGAAAATGGGTAAGAATGATATTGAAACATTGGCAATGACAATGAAAGAATAAATATTTTTATGTATCACAAGACATTAGATATAATTTATTAGTTTGTATAAACAATTAAGGTAATTGCTCATAATAATTGAGCTAAATGCATAACATAATCTATGCTTTTCATATTAAAAGGCAAATAAGACTCAACTCCTACTATACAAATGTAAGTTTAAAATAAACTAGATACTCACAAAATTACCAAAATTTACCAAAATTTTCATTGTATTTGAGAAAAGACAACAAGAAATTTTCGTTTATTCAACTCCTCATGAAGTATTTATATTATTTCACTTATTTCTGCCAAAAAATAATAACTATCCATCTTCAAGATATGGAAACTGAAATTTAGAAGGGTGAGAAATTGGGCTGGGAAGGTTGCTCAGTGGTAGAGCGCTTGCCTTGCATGCATGAGGCCCTGAGTCCAATTCCTCAGCAACACAAAAGCAGAAAAAGCCGGAAGTGGCACCTTGGCTCAAGTGGTAGAGCGCTAGCCTTGAGCTGAAGAGCTGAGGGACAGCACCCAGGCCCAGAGTTCAGCCCAGAGGAACAAAGAAAAAAAAGCGGGGCGGGGGTGGAGGGGTGGGGAGGCAGAAATTGTTCAAGATTAGAAAAGTGAAATGGCACATCTAGGTTTGTCGAAAAAGTTTATATGTGACCCTTGCGCCACAACATCCCAGCATTGAAATCTCTTAAGTATATCTTCAATGTAGTGAATATTAAGAGTTTCCTTATATTCTTGTACAATAAATAATGCAATGTAGTGATTCTGGTGACCGAAAATAATATTAAAATAACTTAATTTACAATATCTAAGTAAAAGCTTTGCAGAGACTATGGAGTTTACTTGGGAAAAATGAGTAGGATTCTTATTTTCGGGGTGTGCTGGTACTGGGGGTTGGAATCAGGGAATTACAGCTCACTTGGCTATTTATTTATTTATTTATTTATTGGTTGCTCCTGCGGCTTAAACTCTGGGCCTGGCATTGTCCCCTTTAGATCAAGGTGAATGCTTTTTACCATTTGAGCCACAGCACCACTTCCAGTTAATTGGAGATAAGAGTCTTTTGGTCTTTTCTGCCTGGGCTGGCTTGGAACTGTGATCCTCAGATCTCAGCCTCCTGAGTAACTAGGATTACAGGCATGAACCACGCAGCCCCAGCTTCATTTGGCTTTTTGACTCAAGGGTAACTCTTTCCCACTTGAGCTATACCCCCATTTCTAGGGTTTTTGTTAACTAGACTTTCCTGTCCTAGATTGTTTCAAACTTTGATCCTCAGATCTCAATATCGAAGATTATAGGTTTGGCAACCTATATTCAGGATTCTTTGTGAAGTATTCATTTTCATAGGAATAGATTATATATCAATTATCCAGTTTTCTTCTCCCACTAATTTTGGCAGCCATAGACCTGGCTGAAAGTTAGATTAGCCTAATTTGTCTTATTCGATATCCTTACACTTAATAAATTATCTAGTCTTAAAAGGGATACTATGACTTACAAACCTTGAGATGAATGAGGCTGTTCAATGAATAAGTTCCCACTGATAATATTTTGTGTGTAGATATATTTTTTAATAATCAATGATTTTTGCTCATCATCAAAGATCATCAGTTAAGGGATAATTTAGTGATTATGGTTTTGAAGTGTGCATTTTCTTTTATACAAATAAAGTATGTGTAGCATAGGTGCATGTGCGGCAGGTTCATGCATGTTTATACATGGGGTTTGTATGTTTCCATGCTCCAAACTGATGACCTTAGAAAGTGGCATTACAAGCAATCTCCCGTCTCCTGAGGAAAACCCTACTTCAAAATCCCTCACATACTTAAAATGTTATTTTTCTTGTAGGTCAATTTAATTGTCCAGTATTTTTTTTAACGAGAAGAATTAATGCTACTTTGTAAAGGGTATGCAAGGAGAAAAACAAATAAGCATTTAAAAATATGTAAACTTTTCAGTACTTATTACTGCCTTTATTAATAAAAATCTCATATTTGGAACAACAGTTCAATACAGTAATGGCAAACATAAATTGCTACCTGTGGGATGACTTTCCTCCAAAACTCAAGGTTAACATTTTGCAGTTAAAAATTAAGCTTAGCATTATGGTGATTTTTTAGATGCATGCAGAAATAAAAGAATTACTGTTATTATCCCAACACACAATTTTTGCAATATTTGAGTGACTGTGTTACACAATTAACCTTCAATAATTGTGTTGATGGAATTTGCTCACTACATGTGATGATGTAACAGATAGACATTGCCTATTTTCAACTCGGGGCTATTTTTAAATATGATATAAATGTAACAATATGTTTAAAACACATATAACTACCAAGGACTAGGTATAGTTAGAACACAGACTTGACACACATCTAATTTTCTATTCATCAAACATTTTTGAGGCTTTACTCTGAGGGAAACTATATTTCACACCTGCTGAAGAGCCAAACAGGAAAGAATGTCTCAGCCTTCAAGGAGATCAGAGTCATGGGAATCTGTGAATATTTCTAGTGAGAGCTATCTGCAGTGATGTCAAATATAGGATCCTGAAGAAGAGGTCAGTAATCAGAATTAGTATCAGGGCAGGCTTCACAGAAGACATGAGGATGTTCTCTTTTGAGAGTAAAAGTAGTTACAAGTTAATTATACATAACACTGAATTTGCAAGCATCACAACAAATATTACAATTAAGGAAGAAGTAGTGATTTTGATACATGAGCATGGTGGGTTCTTGTTCTCCAACAATATAGAAATAAAGTTCAGGAACCTTCTTAGTCCTGGGTTGTTGCTTTATGTTGCCCCTACCTGCCTCTTTCACTCCTCCCTTAATGCAATTTGTTAGTTCATGAATGTTGTGTTTGAAGCAGGCAAAACCATCTCCTAGGCATGGCCACAGGATGTCAGGTGGGCCTGCGCTCATGATTGGTTCATTTGAAACAGTCCAGATGCTGTTCAGCGAGGCAGCCAAAAAATGGTGGATTTGGCTGAGACATTGTTACTACCCTCATTTCCTACTTTCTTTAGACAATTTCTCAGAGGGTAATTGACTTATCTAAAGTAGGCTAGATTCTTGGACTAGACTTACTTTTTCCCACCTCAGTTTGAACTACTTGCTAAGTATAAGTTTTCATGCTTTTTTTTCTGAACTAAATTGTAGGAAATGCCAAAAAATTAAAGCAGATATAAAATTTTAACTAAATATTCCTCTATACAGAGGCAGATATATTTATTTCACTAAAAATACATTAACAAAGATGTTGGTCACAACACATGACAATAAATTAAAATGAGAAATGTTAGCATTTTTCAATAAGATGACTATATAAATTTTAATTGGATACCATTATGTAGATATGAAAATGAAATTCATATTATTAATGATATTTAAATAATATGCAAATACTTTAATGTAGCCAATTATATGAATATAGTCCTCTAATGATCTGCTGATTTGAAATTAAATTAAAGAATAATGTGCACAATATAAGCTTATTTAAAACATATATGCATTCTGATACTGGTGGATCATGTGTTTACTCTGAGCTGCTACTTAAGGCTAACATCTGAAGATAGTAGTTTGACGCCAGCCTTGACAACAATGTCCATGAAAGACTTATTTCCTAATAACCAACAAAAATCCAGAAGTGGAGCTGTAGCTCAAATGACAAAGTTCCACACTTGAGTTAAAAAGCTAAGGACCGGGGCTGGGAAGATGGCTCAGTGGCAGAGCCCTTGCCTTGCATGCCTGAGGCCCTGGGTTCAATTCCTCAGCACCATATAAACAAAAAAAGAAAAAAGCTGGAAGTGGCACTGTGGCTCAAGTGGTAGAGCACTAGCCTTGAGCTGAAGAGCTGAGGGACAGGGCCCAGGCCCAGAGTTCAGGCCCCACGACTGGACCCCCCCCCAAAAAAAAGCTAAGGACTGTTCTCAGGCCTTAAATTCAAGTCCCACACCCTTGACCTCCCACCACACACACACACACACACACACACACACACGCAGATGGAAAACACTATGGAAGATGTATAGCAGTTGGTTTCATGTATTTATAATGAGAATATAGGGATGGGAAATGGGAGGGAAGACAAAAGCAACTCTAAAAAGGAGACTTCAACATTTTTGCTTCACATATATTGTCTTGTTACCTGAGGCACAAGGGCATATATTCAGCATTTAGAAGTACAACAACAAAAGAAAGCAAAGTGTATCTTATGTAAAATATAAAAAGATTAGGCTCAGGAGCAACGTCAGTGCTATACTAGATTGGAACTGAATATGGTTATTTACATACTCAAGCCCCAGAGGATTTTTATCTTTGAAAATGACAAAAAGCATTTTCCTGGAAATATTTTCCATGGAACAAAATAAGTAGAATAACCTGGGAGGCATTAAAATCCCAGGTCTGATACAAAACCTTCTTCCAAGTCACCTTCTTACATATAAATTGTTTATCACAGCATTTATCTCCTAAGATTGTGATAATGTAGGGTTTATAGTAGGTACTTAATGCTTTCCACTTTCCTTTGTCTTCTGCTATTAAAAGAGACCCAGTCCTCACTGAAAATGAATAATATCTAGTGCACCAAGATACCTTTAACTTTGGCGAAGAACCACAGTGCAGTCAGTGATGTAGTGACTTCCTCTCAATTTATCTGGCAATATTGCCTTTAACCTTTCACTACAAAATCATCCTAATTTTACTCATAAAAATCACAGAACCATTAAAGAGGAAAAAAATTATTTAAAAGTCATTGAAACTCACGTCTCACGTCTGCAAGTAAAATGATGGCATCATAAAATGTTTAATGTGGTTTAATCATTCTCCCCAAAAGAAACTCCTTGCATTCTCCTGCCTGGCTGATCTATCAAATGTTTAATAAGTCTTTTCTTTAATTTATATCTCATAAATAATGTTCAAGTGGATGAAAGACAATTTCCTTTCCTTTGGAATTAAACTATTGCCTTCATCCTCAATTATATCACAAATGATAGAAGAAATGATATTTAACAGGAAAGATAAGATTTACAAGCAGGAAACAATGAAAGTACAATGGGGCAATATTAAAAGATGCTGTCTTTTGAGAAACAGTGGAAGTAGGTTTTGCAATTCTAGATACGAAGGCAAATTCATTCCTAACCAGCTGTTTGTGCTGCAAAGTTTCCAGCACTCTTGGATACAGAGTTGAAAGAGGCTTGGTACATTTGCTGTTCAATAAGAAAATGTTTCATGATCTTTCCACAGGTGAATTTGACCAAATCGTATTTTTTTATTAGTTACTTCTTTTGCTAGTACTATCAGTAATTGCTGGTTCTTCTAGAGTGCTATTGTACAACTGTGTTACTTGAAGAACATATCACTATCTTGGTGGTGGAGAGGTGGGCATTTAATTTTCTTCTTGATAACAGCTGCTTGGACTACCCAAGTATTACTCAAAAGTTAGAAACAAGACAATGGCTTCACTGGAAAAGATACTGCTGAGCAAATAAATTTTAAAAAGCATTGTTTTACATGATTAGCATATATTTATTGTACAAATGTGTTTCATTTTGGTATTTCTGTACATGTATACAATGTAGCATGATCACTTCATCCTCTTCTTTACCCTCCCTCCCTGCTGTTAAACAACTTCAACAGAGTTCACTGCTTTATTTTCAGTTGTGTAAAAAAGTACTTTGCTCATAAGCACTCTCCTTCACCCTCTCCATTGAACCTCCCCATGTCTATTGTACTACTGCCCTCCAGAACATCTGTTTTACATTCCCTAAGTTCAGATTTGTGGTGAATAATAATTGGATAGAGGGGCTTCACTGTGACATTTCACAGTGAGTTTCCTTATGCCACCTTCAGACACAATTTTAATTGAAAATCAAGTGATATTCTTTTCCTAATTAAAAATCAATTAACAACTGCTATGGATTAAGGTTTCTTTAGCATTGGCAAAAGAAGGGAATTAGTTCCATGTAATCCATATTTAACATTTTGTAAAATTCAGTTACACATTTGACAAGCTTTTCTTTTTCTGTTTGAATCTCAATAGCTGACAAACGATTTCTACTGGTAAGCAAGCTATCTTTACTGGTAACCAAGGTTTGTTTCAAATACAAAGGAATGTCTAGAAAACCTCAAAAAATACTTCGCCTATACAAGGCTAAAATCTAGAACTCCAAAGTTCAGAGATAGAATCTGCAACTAGTAAATCTTTACAGGAAACTATACTGAAGGACTAGTTTGGTTTGAATTTATTAACAAGTTATCTGGACTGTGAAAGCTATTGATTGTGATACAATTTTTAAGCTAGAAAGGCCTACTTAAGGCTTGCATATGAGTTGTACTTTAATAAAAATACATACATTTTATGTGAGAACTTTTTCAAGTCAGTATCATATATTCTTAAAGATAGCTCTGAATCTGAGACTTAAAATATTATATTCATTTTTATGAGGAAGCGAACTGAGCCTCTATTCTAAAATGACTTGTCTCAAATCATGTAGATACTAATAAGTAGTACTGATTTTAACCATCAGGACCAGAATACAGTGCTCACTTTTGTTTCTGTTGTCCACCATACCAAATTATCCTTAGATAAAATCAGCAAGAAACTTTCCCCAATTGCTGCAAAACTCATCTTAATTAATCTAAGTGACATTTAAAGTTATTTCCAGGTAGTTCAAATACAACTAGCATCTATATGAGGTTTCTTCAGGTAATCACAGTAATTTCAGCCTGTTTGTACAATCATTTTTACTACATCTATGGGCCTTAGTGGATTGCAGACACTTCTTCCCCACTGTTTTTTAATTGGCTATCACTACACTGGTATAGAGGATCAATCTGATTGATGGCCATCTCTGTGGAGTTCTGAGTCCTCAGAACCAATGTACAGTTGGTGCAGAGATAGATAAGTTCAGTATCACCATGGTGAAAACACTTAAGTTCAATGTAAAATATTGATGAACTAAAGAATTGCTCGGGAAAATAAAACCTAGAGCTTCTGTCATGACAATAGAAAATGCTAGACTGAGAATCAGAAAGCCTGTATGTAAAACGCTGATGATTGCTTAATGTCTTCAAGTTTCCTTGTCTTTCTAGTCTTTATTTATCTAAGTAACATAATGCCAAAGAGCATAAAGTTACTTCTAAAATAAAAATCCAATGATATTATTGATGAAACACTAGGAATCCTGTAAGGAAATTCAAATAAAATTTTAATTTGCCTTTGGAAGGATATTCTGCTTAAACCTTGTAGATGATTCACAAAACAAAGACAAGACTTCCCTGAGAAAGCATTTTAATTTTCAATACTCAGAAGAATACTTATTTAAAAGACAGTTCCATAAGATTTATGTATTCATTACTTTGTAGCATTTTAAGTTTCCACTGGTAATTTTACTGAAAACCTCTTTTCCATGTTACCTATTGTGTTTCACTAGGTCAAGTTACTGACAATGTAGACCTAATACCACTGTATTAATAACTTTTATGCCAATGATCATGATCCCAGAAATCATAGAGTGGTATATGCCTGTAATATACTAGTTACTCAAGAGGAGAATACAGGTGTATTGTGAATTTGAGGGCCAGCCCAAGCAAATTAGGTGAAATCCCATCTCCAAACAAAATACAAACAAGCAAACAAATAAATAAATAAAGGTTGGGGCATGGCTCAATAGTTATTGTGCCTGCCTCACATGTGAGAGGCACTGAATTTAATTTTCATCCTCACTAAATAATAATAATCAGAATCTACAACTACTTTATTTTAAATTAGTATACTCAATTTCAAAATAGCTTGTTGCTTCTAATATTCTCAATCACATAGGACATGCAATTCTGTATGTTCTTGAAAAAAAACTTCTGAAGTGCCAACTAGAAAATTCACTCAGCCCCTAGGAAAGCAAAGCTGTCTACTGTAGTTTGGATGAAAACCCCACAATTGTCCATACCATCCAATGATAGAATGCCAGGAGGGGTTTTAGACCCTTAATAGGTAGGGTCTGGTATGGGATCTTTAAGCCCTGGGGAATGTGCACCCAATGGGGATATGAGCCCTTTGACTTTCACTGATTCCTAACTTAACGTGTATTGAGCCATGTTCTGCTGCTTTTGCTGGAGGCCTTGTCTTCTCATTGAACTTGAAGAAACATGGGGCAAGACAAACCTTTCTTTACTTTACTGTACATCATTTGTACCTAGTCTTTGGTTTAGCAATGGAAAGTTAAGTAATACATTACCTAGAAGCATATCCACAGGGAAGAGTTATGCTGTATCTTTCTAGTATAATATTGTTATGCTATACTTCTCTGACATAACATGATCCAAAGTATGGAAGCTGGGCTTAGATAGTCAGTCTAAGAGTTTGAAGCCCAGTACTAACTTTTGTTCAAATGCAAAGTATGGATGATGTTACTGGATATTGATTGAGAAGGGTGACAATAATGATGGGCACTGTGCACTGTACTTTTCAGAGCTCTGGGTCCTTACCAAACGTTAAAATATTTTTTAGCTCCAATATACCACTTCAGAATTAAAATTCTATGTCTTCTAAGAGCTCCTGAGGAGCCAACAATCTATGGAACTGTTTGGAGCTATTACTTGCTGTGTGACCTCAACTCAAGCTCATTTCTTCTTTGCAAATGTGCCCTCATCACATTAGCCTTCTTTATTTGCTTATTCATGTTGCCTTTAACCTTCATGCAGATGTACAGAGTGGTCTTTCTGTCTAAAATATTATTCTTTCTCACCACATTCTTCCTATTTATCCTTACCTGATCAGATCTGACAGCAAATACAACGTCAGGGAACTCCTAAGTGCACTTTGCCCATCATTAGTCAGGCTTTTGTCAGCCCAACTCAGTTTTTGCCCTTCAGTTTATATCAATGTTGGAAATGTTTTCTTGTGCATCTACTAAGATTGCAAATTTAGTATGATTAAATCATTAAATGTAAATTCTGTAAGTACAAACATCATGCCAATTTTTCTCAACTTTATCTTCTTGGTGAATAGCACAGTGATTACCCAAACATGATACTTAACAAGAATTAATTGAAATATAAAGAGAAACCAGAATATATTGTAACTGTTCTGTTCAATTCTGTTCTATCAAATTCTCCACATGCTGTTTTCAAAAACTAGAGATTGTATTTAGTATATAAGATTAAACCTTATGCCCACCTGTACCATCATGGATATCTTGATCAAATAACCATATTATAGTAGTCCTGATTTACATGAAGTAACTACTATTAGAGTGAGTTAATTCTTTTGCTAACATATGGAGCTTCCTTATAGAAAAATATATAATTTTGGTTAGAATTCCTAAAACAATTCTTTCACGAAAAATTAAGTTTTCTTCAAAAGTTACTACTGGATGTAGAATCCATCTATGGACCTTTTTATATCAGTTGGCAATTTTCAAATTACAAGTTAATCATGATTAAAAGTTAAGATATTAGTAATACAAGGGCTTAGAAGTAAAACACTATCTCCAAAAGAAAAAATATATATGGAAATACACATATTATTATCCAAAATCCAGTATCTACACTTGTAAAGTTAGGTGCTCAGAAGGTTGAGATCTGAGGATCAAAATTAGTAGCCAGACTGGGTACAAAAATCCTCATGAATCTATCTCCAATTAGCCAGTAAAAGTTAGACTTAGCTAAGTTAGATTTAGCTAAGGTAGTAGAGTGCCAGTGAGTGTAAGCAAGCCAAGAAAGAACATATGGCCCTTCGTTAAAACTCTGGAATTAGCAAAAATTAGTTAAAAAAATAAAAGAACAAAAATGAAATACCCCTATTAATATTTAGAGAATCGTGGCACTGTTGAATTGTGCAACTAACTTGTTGGTAGATATCAAATGCAATGCTTATTGCATGTTCAGACACCTTGTAAAATCTAGAAATATGAAATATGATAGAACTAATTACAACAAATAGTAAAATGGCCTTTCTAGTTGTAAGGAAGAGAATGGCTAACCATGGCCTCCAGAGAATGGAACATATAAGCATGATGCTTATATGCATCTGAAGTTGCCACTCAGGAACTACAATCATTAATTATAGTGAGTACATGTAATTAAGTTTTATAAAGAAATCCTAATTCTGTACAAAACAGATTCTATTACACTTAGGCTCCTAGAAACTAAGGATAAGAAGAGGGAGAACATTCATTCCAGAGAGAGACAGAGAGACAGAGAGAGACAGAGACAGAGAGACAGAGACCGAGAGGATTGAGCACTAGTATTGATGATAGCAGTTCTAGAATATTTAAAATACATAACTTCTGAAAACAATTAGCTTAAAATGGAGTATTCATTTAGTTCTGAATTGCTGCTTTTGTAGATGAAAGTTTATTTGTTTCTCTATAAAAATCTCTCATATTTGTACTGAAGTGGTTGGGACCATCATCTTTGAAGCTTGGAGAAGTTCATATCAGAAAATCGGGAGTTACAAGGTTCTTTTTGTTACTGCTCTTTCCTTATAAACTAGCTGGTTTATGAAGACTCCATGAAACACAGGAGAATCTTCCACACGGTCTGCATTCCAAGGCCAAGTTTCTCCTTTCAACTCTAACAATGAAGTTTTACAGGAAGTCTTCTGTGGCCGACATCTCCTGAGATCAGATCGTTTTTGTTTCCAGTTTTATTATTGTTCCATTCTAACTTTAAATCATTGGAACCGTTGGGGTTTTTGTTGTTGTTGTTGTTGTTCGTTTGTTTTGAAATGGCAATATTGACTAAAGGTGATATATTCAAGTAAACCTAGGTTTTAATGGAACTAGCAAGAAGAATCAGAAAATGTCAAATCATTAGAAAATAGTGATCGCTGTGCTGGAGTGCAA
This sequence comes from Dipodomys ordii, assembly GCF_000151885.1. Classification (NCBI taxonomy): domain Eukaryota; kingdom Metazoa; phylum Chordata; class Mammalia; order Rodentia; family Heteromyidae; genus Dipodomys; species Dipodomys ordii. Next base: position 12,707,271 of record NW_012267269.1, read on the forward strand.
GAATGCTGGTATTATTAGAGTCTTTAAAATGGATTGTTTGAAAAGTTCCACAAATGACAGTCACAGCAATAATGATCTGAGCTTAGGAGCTAGTGTCTTGAAACTGAGAGATGTGGGGAGAGGGAGTAAGCATGAACTATTATCAAATGGAAACATAAAAATCTCAAACATATACCTCAAATTAATGCTGCCTTTTATTAAATCATAATTTTGATGTGTGTGTATGTGTATATGCTACAAAGATTTAGACTTGAGGGCCTCATATTTCTTAAGCAGGCACTCTACCACATTTCCAGGCTTTCTTGCTTGAACTATTTTTCCATAAGTTCTCACTATTTGCCTAGATAAGGATCAAATGTAATTATTTTATCTGTCCCTCCCACATACCTGGGGTATAGACACATACCATGATGTATGGCTTACTTGTTTAGATGAAGTCTCATTATTTATTCCAGTATGGTCTCAAGCCATTTTCCTTCAATCTCCCCTTCAAGTAGCTGGGATTATAGATGTAAAGCATGTACCTGGTCCTTTAATCATAATTTGTCTTCTTTTAGCTTGAATTATATAATCAGAGTGTTAGAAGATATTAATGCAAATCAAATAACCAATATATAATTGGCTCTTTTCTTTGAAGTGGTAAAGAACAGTATTGCCATAATAAGAAATACACAAGGACATTGAACCCTTGTAATGAATATAGGAAACTAAAATACCCTTATCCAGTTATCAAAGTTGATGGTTAATTATTTAAGACATATAAATAATCTGTGAAAAGAGTGCATAGTATAACAAAAGCAATTATGAGCACTTTTGAGAGCTAATATAAAATAATGACTAAAATCCAACTTGTATTTTTAATACATTATTGTGAAACACATTCAGGTTTTTCTACCTGGATAAATTAAATTGAATAAAATGCTTTTATAAAATAGCAAAAGAGGGAGAGAGAAAAGGGAAAAAAGAAACAGGAGAGAATTCACATTCAGAGGAGCGTCAAGGTAAGGGTAGATGTAAGAAGGTACTGCAGACTTTTAAACTTAAGGGAAATTATAACATTTGTCACTTAAGAAATGTTCATCAGGAGGATTAACTTTTGGTCTCCCCAAAGTCGGGCAGCCCTTGCACATAAAATGTCATGTATATTATAATATTAATAATCCAGAATTATATCGACACTAGACTTGTCAATTTTCTTCCTAGAATTTGGCAGAACAACTGAAAGTAAATGCTGAGACTCATCCCAGTTGGTTGGGAATTAAAAAAGATATACATTTCATATTATTGTTTTATCGGAAAATAAAAGATTGAAATGTATTTGTCCTCTGTAGTTACTGAAGGCAAGCATGAGATGAAATTCAACCATGGCAGCTGAACTACCTACACTGGCATGGTCTTAGAAACTATAACCTCACAAACTTTCCTGGCCAGACTAGCTTTGAACTGTTACGCTCAAATTTCAGCTTCTTGAGCAGCCAAGATTACAGGAGTGAGCCACCAATGCCCTGCTATCATTGGCATTTTCAAACAAAGATTATTTTGAGACTGATAAGTACACCATCTTATTGCATTCTGCAGCAAGCTTTCCAGTGTATACATACAAAACAACAAAGTTAAAAGAGCACAAAGCCAACAGATCGTTTTATCTGTGTCACATTCAGCAGTGGGATCTGAAAGCACACTCATTTCCTAGGTTTAGATAAAAGGCAAATACAAGAGGCTGAGAAATTTTGAGTCCAGGTTGTGAAAATAGAACAGGGACAGTGATGAACAAGACTTTCATTTGGAAACATGCATTCACCGATTAGTATCTTTCCATATGTGGTCATATTGATGAAAATCAACTGAAAAAAACCTATAGATATAAGTCGCAAAGTAGACTTCAATTGCACACATGTACACACAGACACACACAAACATACGGACAAATTTTAAAGTAGCATTTTATTTTAGAAAAAAAGAAGACCCCCAAGCCAGTGATTCTCAGGCATGTCTGCTTCATACCTATAGTAGCTACTCAAAAGCCTGAGAGTTGGAGGACTCTAGTTTGAAGACAGCCTAGACAGAAATGTTATCTTTCTTTCGTAAACTCCATCTCCAATTAACCAAAAAAGCAGGGTTGAAAGTATGGTTCAATTGGTAGAGCACAAGCCTGGAAAAGAGGAGGCACTAAATTCAAATCTTAGTAATGAAAAAAAGAAAGGAGTGAAAAGAAGAGAGGGAGAAAGAAAGATGGGGGGAAGAGGGTATTTTCATAATAAAAAGAGTAAATTAAATTAAATTTTATAAAAAGGAAAGAAGGAAGGAAAAGTAAAAAACGACAGGTAAGAATAAAGCTTAAATGTAAGAAATTTTATTGAAGATTTTGAAGGCTCAATTTTGTATCTGAGATACTTTTTAACTCAATATTTAACTAAATGTTTAACCAAAATATCAGCATTATATATAATTTGTTTTAAAGTAAATGTGAAAGGATTAAAGTATCATAAAATGAGCCATAGTTTCTGCTCCTCCTGGTGTGCCCCATACACCATCAATTTCTTATGTGTGTTTATTTTTCCTCCAAATTTGAGTTTGCCACCCTTTTTAAAGTGAACCATTAAGAAAGGATCAACTGTGTGTGGTTTTATGAAAGACTGCCTGAAGAAATTTAAAACAGATTTATGAGTGTTGATGATAATATAGTTCATTAAACATGCCTGAAATCTACAAAGTAAAAATTACATAATGTGATGTTACATATGATCATGAATATGGAAAATATTTCCTGAAGGAAAGAAAAGTAAAAATAATCTCTACTTTTATATAACTAAACTCATGATTGAATATAAACAGAAAAAAGCTTGGGGGAATTCTAATGTATTATGTATGCATACACTTTTAAAAATATTTTTCTCTTCCTACAAAGTCTATAAGTTGTCTTTCATATAAGTACTGCCATTCATTTAGCTAAATTATGCATACCTTATGAAATCAAAGAGGGTATAACTCAAAATGGCTCTGTTTGAAATGTCTGCTCAATTCACAGACTACTAAAAGGACTTAATCCAGAAGAGATGAGCTCTCTTGGTTGGATTCAACCTTTGACAAGCTGATTAAGTAAATCTTGTGGTATCCATGCTGACGTGCCATTCCTTGCCTAGGGTTGACTACAAAAACTACTTGTCATTTCCAAGAAGGCCTCCTTATTTGTAACTTAAATGTACACTCAAAATTCATAGGCACTGAGCACAGTGATGAGCCCCAGTCATCGGAGATTGTCCATTGCAAGGCAGCAGAAACGAGTAGGAAGATTTGTGGGTGTTCCCGGGAACTCATCAGTCTCCTGTTCATTTTCAATAGGAGACTCACAAGTTCCTGCAAATGCACACAAACGTATTTTAGGCAGGCACCCTTTGCAGGTAAGCGGATGGTGATATTTCCTCCACCGCAAGTGAATACAATAGTCTGGTCCCCTCTGAGTGGCCTCAGGTGTTTATAATCCTTTTCCATCTTGGTCACTTCCATCCATCCATTCCACCATTAAGAACGGAGCATCTCCTGCGCTGGGCACCGATGTGGTCCTGGAGATGTGGTGGTGAGCAATTTCTTAACTTTATGACAATTTTGTTGAACATTTGTCAGTTGTTCAAACTTTCCTCTGTAAAATCTTTTACATTCAATGTTCACGGTGAAACAGGAAAGAAACAAAGGATGGAAATAAACATATATCAATCTTAGTCAACCTGAACCTAAAATCTAGTAATATTGCTATTTCAAACCATTCAACAGGTTGACTTCAGGTTTTCTCTATCTAAAATGATTATCCAGGGCTCTTTTGATTTTCTTTTCATTATGGATATCAATGTGTGATATAAGATAATAACAAGAAAGAGAATGAAAACAAACATACACAAGATATATGAATATTAAATTTGCCCTTCCCTACAAATTCAAAAATAAGAAACGAAAATGAGGCACTGGAGATTCAGCAGATGACATAATCGATTACCAGTGTTGTTTTTTCCCTTTAGACAACACATGAATTATTATTTTCAAGTAGAAATAAATGACTATTTTTCTTTGGCCCCTCTTTATGGCAATGCTGGGATTTGAACTCAGGGCCTATTGAAAACTAGCCAGATTTTCCACTGCTGAGCCACACTGCCAATCCCATGTGTCGTTGTCATTTTGCTTAGTCTTCTTTTGTTTTTCTGAAAAAAAGAATTCCAGTAACTCTTCTTCCCTTAGAAAATCATACACAAAAGCAAAGTAACTGTGCCTATGTGTGATTGTTCACACACAAACACACACACACACACACACACACAGAGCCAAGAATGAGTCTTTGTAACAAAATAATTACACATATTTGCAAAAATCCATACATTCCTGTTGAGACAACACGGATTCTAAGTAGTTTTTCTATCCGTATGCTCTTAGAAGAAACAGTAAAACTTTTTTTTTTCTTTTTCTTTTCTTTTTTATTAGGGGGAATAACTGGATTTGAAATTGGGGAAAAAGTGAGGTGCACTCACTTGAGCCACATGTTCAGTCTTTTATTTTCAAATAGTCTTATCGCCTCAGACTTTAAACCTCTTCCCTACATCTCCTGAGCAGGCAGGATCATAGGTGTATGCCACCAAGCTTGACTTGTTGCTTGTTATGGAGGACTTGCTAACAAGTTTTGATTTGGGGCACAGTCTAGCATTCATCTGAGATCCTTCTCATCTCTATGTTCCAAGTAGCTGTAACCACCATGATCAGTGCTTGGGAAGGTTTAAGGTGTATGTCTCAGGAATTTACAAAAAAAATACATATTTTAAATATTTTGGATTATTTCCCTTTGGATCTTTTGCTTTTTCTTTTCTGTCTTTTTTTTGGGGGGTGGGGGGAATGTCTTTCTCATTACCAAGGGGCTGAGCCCATGTGTGCACATAACTGTATTGAAAGACAAGTTGCCTCTGTCTATTTGTGAGTGGGCATACTGTTGACTACACGATGTAGCATTGCCAATAGTAGTTAAAAGAAGGCCTCAATTGTTTTTACTTGTAATGTTTCAGTGGCTGGATGAAGGAGCACTTCTCCAGATGGAAACTGGTGGTGTCTCGTACTAGACTAGTAGGTAGATAGAAAGGGTGATAGAGACTTTTTCCCCTTTCTATGATTATGACAGGAATGGGAACAGACCTTACTGAAAAACTACCTCACTAAATGGTTGCATCTCAGTTGGTGAATATTACCTGGTATTACATGCCTGTAATCCCAGCCCCCAGGATTTTAGAAAGAAGATTCTGAGACCAAGGTTAACCTGAGCTACGTGCAGAAACCTTCACTCAAAACATCATACCAAATTTGAAGACTAACTATATATGTAAATGATCTGTACTGAGGTGGTTTATTGTTAAACTCTTCAGTTAAAAATACCAATTTAAAATTCAAAAACAGTTTTTTATTAACGTATTTAAGTAGTTGTACAATGGAATTTCACTTCAACATGTCAGTTTATGAGTGCAAAGCAGCTTGATCAGTGTCACCCCTTTCATAATTCTCCACTATAAAAATTCAAGAATACTTGAAATAATCTATGCAAATGATAGTACTTCACAAATTTATACAAGGAACAAGCATCCTGCAGGCACAGGGATTTATACCCAATTTTCTTCCAGTTTTTACATCTACAATGGCTTCAACCACTTTCAAAATCAAATATGATATTGAACAGCATGTAATACTGGAATCCTATATAAATTAATAATCAATTGGTGAAATAATATTTACTGAAACATACACATAAACTAGGTGGAAAAGTAAACATGCCATTTACATAATAGTTTTAGTTCATGTTGAAAAGAATATTCTTTGTATCAAAAACATATCACAGACTCATGTATACAAAGATGACAAGGAGAAATACTAAACAGAGCACAACAGTTCAAGGATAAATCTACAACTACACATGCACAATCTTAGCTTCATGTGCATGAAATAATAGTTAGCCTTCCTAGGTATCAGTTTTACTATTTAAAAATAGTTACTAATAACACTATTCAATGGTATTTTTGCTATTCTATGTATCATTGTTAAAGGTAAGTAATAGGAGAGAGAATATAAATTAAGATACTGCAGCTACTTAACTTACACATTAACTGTAAAATCATGGAGCTAGAAGAACTGAAAAGAAAAATCTTCACTATAATTTAAAGCTAACTGACTATAGTCATGAAAATCTACTAACATTATCATGAGAGTAGACTATGATATCTTTGGATTGACTATGATTTCTTTTCCTAGGAAACTATTTCCACGCTAATTTGAAAAGTTATTTAAGGTGATGAAAAATTACAGCATGCATTATAGTTTGAATTGAATGAAATTATTAATAGACAAAATTCTAGTCCCTTGATGATTGAAACTTCTGCTATGTATCCACAATACTGAAAGAAACTACCTAGAGAATACTTACATAACTCATGAGGTCACAAAGAAGAAAATGACCAAAAAGATAAAATTTTAGTTGTAAGCAAAGAACAGTATATTTTAGATTATATAAACATTTAGAGATTTTTTAAAGATTTACTTCAATTTTCTTTGTAAGAAGTAGGGATAAATTTTAGGACAAATATGGCTTACAAAACTTACATGGAATATAAACAAGTTAGAGGAGTTTTACAATAATCAGTGAAACAGAAGCAGTAAATCTACCAAAATAGATCTACATATTCTAGCAGATCTTTAAATAAGAAGTAAAACTAATGTTACTCAGACTATTTGACTAAACAGGAAAGGAATGAACACTACTAAACCCAGTCCATACGGCCAATATTTACTCTGATGTCAAATTTAGTAAAGACATAAAAAAGAAAGAAAATTATAAATCTATTTCTCTGGTGAACTTAGGTATAAATCTTCTCAACATTGTACTTGCAAACTGAATTCAACAGTACATCATGATTAAGATGATTTTATTGCAGGGATATAAGGATAGTTGAATAGACATGAATTTGGGGCACAATAACTTAAGGTAAGTGTCAGTTACCTGCAGGAAGATATTCTATAGGTGGCTAAGTATGAATATTTCCACTTTAGGAAAGATTAAAACCAGAGATAGAAATTTATAAGTAACCAACATAAAGTGTACATGACATGCAAAATATTTAACAATATTAACCTTCATAATATCAAAAGCAAATAAGAATGCATTTTCTTGTGTCAATCCTGGTGCTTGAACTCAGTGCCTGGGTGCTGTTCCTTGAGGTCTTTTTGCTCAAAGTTAGTGCTCTACCACTCTGAGCTACAGATCCACTCGTTTTGTGGTAGCTAATTGGAGATTTGAGTTTCACAGGTTCTCCTGCTTTGAATGATGTTCCTCAGATCTCAGGCTCCTGAATAGCTAGGATTATAGGACTGAGTTATCAGTGCCCAGCTCAAGAATGCATTGTAAAGGGCAGTGACATATAACAATCAAACCAAGGCAATAGAGTGTCAGAAAGAGGAAACTGGATAAAGACAGCGATGATGACTTGTAAAGCAGTATGACCTAGAAGTCAGGAGAAATAAGCATTCCTAAACAAATGGGGGGAGGAGGCGTTAGACCTTAAGGCAAGGCAAGGCAAGGCAAGTATCTTTGTTGATGTTCATGCTAATCACTTATAAAAGTCAGTCTAATTTGGAATATTTCTTCTGCACTCCAATCCACAAAACAAAATTAAATATATTTGGTAATTGGTACCCATATGGTATGTGTGGCTTTATTTTCATGCATGTTTTCCTGTCACCATATTAAATGAGAACACTTTCCAAGATCTGTTTTGAATTTCATCATATGTATCATTATTTCAGAGCCAAGACAGATGTGACTATTTGTGCACAAGATGTCAGCTAGAATATGAGCAAGAAATATCATGATGGGAATGTTGGCATACAATTATGTAACATGTTGCTTATAAACCTGCATTGTTATTTCTGTAATATGGTGAAAATTAGCTTTTTTACTTAAAGGCTTTTAAAAAATGAGTGAAGTAAAAACATGCTACAAAATCTTTAGAAAATAGGCCAGGCAGTGTAGCAGAAAGCAAAGTGGTTGTACTGTCAGAAAAATTTGGAACTGAGATGCAGTGTATTTTTTCTGAGATTCAATTTACTCATATCTATACTGATGATGCCTGTATTGTATTAGTATTACAAGGATATAAAGTAACTTTTCTATTAAGAATAAAACAACTTCTATCATATAAGTCACTGATGTTATCATGTTCATAAGTGAATTGGGAATTTTTAACTTTCTAAACTTGTGAAAGGTTTACACAACTTTCAAAGTACTATGTACTATTGTTACTAGCTAAAGTTAAAATTTAAAAATGTCATTATGTCACTGAGTTGCCCATATCTCTTACTAACTTTTTTGTCTGTTTGTTTTGTTGTTGTTGTCTTAGTGTTGCTCATGGTACTTGAACTAGGGGCCTGAGCATTATCCTTGAACTTTTATCCTCCCGGCTTGTGTTCTACCACTCGAGCCACAACTCCACTTTTGACTTTTTGGTGCTTAACTAGAGATAAGAGTCTCATGGACTTTCCTACATGGGATGGCTTCCAAACTTCCATCCTCAGATCTCAGCCTCCTGAGTAGCTAGTGTTACAGGTGGGGCCACCAGCATTTGTTCATACCTCTTAGTCTTAACATATACAAATATACATATGTATATGTATGTATATGTTTGTATATGTATTTGTATGTTTGTATATGTATATTTGTATATGTTTGTAGAAATGAGTCTTTTTCTCTCTTCTATGATACTAAGGCATTATAGAAAGCATTTCAGGAAGCAAAAAATGGCTTCATCAATGAGAAGTAACTGAAAACTTCAAATCACTAATCCAAGTGACTGTGATAATTCATTTGAACTTATTTCTAGGTTACATTAGAACTAATCATTGGAAATATTAGTAGATAATGAATTTCCCTGGGAGAGGAAGACATGGGGAGAGAATAATTCGGAATATTTTCATCTTTTTTTACAGAGATTAATGTGTTACTACATAGTTTTGTCTATCACCAGAACTAAACCACCACATGTGAAGCTATCAGTATAAGAAGGGACCATTCCTCATTATTAACCAGACATAGTCTGCTTAGAATGCAAAAGTTATGAAGGAGAGGAGAGCAGATATAATGCTGGGTTTGGGTATTTTGAGGAAGCCATTCAGAGGACACACACAACAGACAAAGGTAAGCAAACACATCAAATCATGTTTGTTAGTTTGTTTTTTCCACCTTAACAAACATAGAGAAATCTACACTCTCCAGTCTCATACTCTGGGAACATATATTGTATATTGTTCAATGAAAGTCAGATAGGAGTGATATGTCTCATTAATCTACCATATGCCATTCTAATTCTCTACTCTCCATCATTTGTTCAACCACACATTTGTTCTATTTAAAGCAATTAAAATAACTGGTTAAATGAATGTAACTATTTCTGTGGTGATTCAGCTCAAACCTAGGGCAGAGTGCATGCTGGAATAACTATCACTGAGCTATACTCTAAGCACAAGCATGTATAATCTCAAGCTTGGCTACATGGTTTTTGAATTAGATGTCTACTACTTTGTATTAACAGTACAAATTTCTCTAATTTTCTATTATGTGAAATGGGAAAAGGAGCTATATCTCCATCATGCAGCTCTGAGGATCAATATAGATCACATGTAAAAAAAAGACTATAGAAAAGTATCAGCAAATAATTATCAAAATATTATTTTTACCAGCATTTATTTCACATTCCTTTTCTAAACTTTTTATATACCTCCTCCTTTATAAAAGTTTCTCAGAGTAAATGAAATTTAGAGAAATTAGATTTATATTTCATCTCACAAAAAAACCCAAGCTTTTCTAATAACTAAATTCAATGTCAAAGCATTGCATTTTTGGTTTTGTTTTTGTATTGGTGCTGGGTAATGTACTACCACTTGAACCAAGGCTCCACTTCTGGTTTTTTAGAGGGGAGTAGTTTATTGGACATATGTTTCTTGGGAACCAGGCACTGGTGGCTCATGCCTGCAATCCAAGCTATTCAGGAGGCTGAGATCTGAGGGTCACAGTTTGAAGCCAGCCAGGGCAGAGAAGTCTGTAAAAACTCTTATCTTCAATTACCCAACTAAAAACTGGAAAGGGAGCTGTGCCTCAAAATAGTAGAACACTATCCTTGAACAGAGAAGCTCAGGGACAGGACCTAGGCTTTGAGTTTAAGCCTATGAGTGAGGAAGAAAAGAAAAGAAAATACCTCATAGACTTTCCTGTCTGACTGACTGGAAATTGAGATCCTCAAAACTCAACCTCATGAGTAGTTAGGCTGATGGGCATGAGCCAGCAGCACTCAGCTAGTCATGTTCTTTGTATAAGGTAATGAAAACATGACAAAATAGCCCTTTCAATGATAGTAAAGACTTGTTTCCAGAAGTAAGAAGATAAAGCAAATGACCTTCAACTGCCCTTCAAAACCTGCATCTCTAACTTTGACAGGGAAGAGGATTGTATTGGAAAGACTGAAAACTACTTGAAAAATGCCTAAATATTTCATCAGACTTGAATGATAAGACAATAGGTTAAATCACTATGTATGAAAAAGACAGTTTGTAAAACTTCACACAGCAGTTTTTATTCCAAATAATTTGTAACATAGTCTACTTTCCAGATAAGATATTCAATAACAGAAAGAGGCTCACAAAAATAAAATGATTTAAAGAAAAAGAATAGCATGTGGTACTATACTAAGTAACATAATGAAAGAATTTATATTTAAGCATTCATAAAAATTGTTAAAGAATAAAGAAATACATAAAATCTGACTGTACTACTTTCCAAGGTTAGAATGTTTAGGATAAAATAAGTGAAGTCTATCCTCCTTTATAAACCCAGCCTCTTGGACCACATCCACACACCCAAAGAACTCCGGCTCCAAGTCAGTCCCGATGAAGCAGGCTCTAGGTTTAAAGCCAGTGAATCCAGGACCCAGGCCTAAGTGGTGAAAAGCTTTCTAGTTCAACACAATCTCATCCCAGTCCATCCAAATACAAAGCCTAAATATTCTGACTTCCTATCTCAGAGATGAATTGACTTCAGAAAGCTCAAACTCAAGCCTGACCCCAATATATGGTTAATTTCCTGTGGACCCAGGGTTTAGATAAGTTTCTAAGGATGAATGTCCTCAACTTACCTGCAAGGCTCTAAATATCAGGCCCACTACCACATACTCACTCAGTAGTTCAACCACAAGTATCCAAGCTCCAAATCGAACCCTAAGTATCCAGATATCATATCCACCAACCTACAGATCCAACAACCAGGTTAGTCTACCCAAAGACTCCAACAGCGAACTAAGAGATGAATGACATAGATTTTTCCCATCATTTTTGACTAAGCTTTCTCAGACAAAGCTAGGTTTTAAAGACTGGATTATCTTCTCATTTGTTCCATCAAAGTTCACAAACACCAATATATCATAGAAAACAAACATAAACATGACACAAACAGAGATACAAATAAATCACAAGTAGCTGGTCACTGGTGGCCCATGTCTGTCATTTACCTACTTAGGAAGCTGAGGTCTGTTTGCAGTTCAAAGCCAGCCCAGGCATGAAAGTCCATAAGATTATTAATTATACAATTAATCATAGAAAAACCTGGAAGTGGCGCTGTGGTTTAAGTGATAAAAAAAGACTCCACATAGAGCTCCCCTATGACCCAGCAATCCTACTTTTAGGCATTTACCCAAACAATCACAAGCAAAGCCATACTAAAGTTACCAGCACAACTATGTTTATCACAGCACTATTTACCATAGCTAAGATATGGAACCAACCCAGATGCTCCTCAGTAGACTAATGGATCAAAAAAATGTGATATATATATATATATATATATATATATATATATATATATATACACACATACATTCTATGCCTCCATCAGAAAGAATGACATTGACCCATTTGTTAGGAAATGGAAAGTCTTGGAAAAATTATATTAAGTAAGCCAGGCCCAAAGAAACACAGGTACCATGGTTTCCCTTATCTGCAGTAACTAGTATATGTCTAGGACACACAGAAGAGGTCAAAAGCTATGTACATAAGACTATATAACCTGATGCTGAGTGAAATGAACCCCAAGGTAGGGACAAAGAGGTTTTATCTTTGTTGCTGTTCTTCTTAATGTACTTACAATGTACTATGTGATTTCTTTTTGTTTCCTTTATATGTTCTTCCCCATGGTACAACCCCTGTTTTCACTGTATTTGATTTTGGTGCCCTGCATCTTGTATATACATTTTTCTAATTTGGGGAGGGGAAGGGAAATGATAAGATGCTGAAATGAGCATAACGATGATCCCTTGAAACAATGAGATGTACAAGACACTGTGTTGAAAATGAACTTTACAACTTTGTGTGGGGGGAGGGAGAGGGAGGAGAGTTGGGCAGGTGGGGAGGAAAGGGATGGTAGGGGAAATATAAAGGAGGGTATAACAATGCTTGATATGAAATGGACTCATTACCTTGCTTGTGTAACTGTAATCTCTCTATACAGTACCTTTGCAATTAAAAAATTTGTTAAAAAAAAGATTGATAGCCCTGAGCCAGACCCTGAGTTCAAACCCCAGGACTGGCAAAACAAATAAACAAACAAAAAACCCACCAGTTACAGACTCTAAAGAACCAAAATATTATGAAGTTCTTGACAAAGATTAAAAATAATTGTTTCAAGAAAGCAGAGAAACAATTCAATTACATCAATAAAACAATAAGCATCTCAAACTATACATTTGAAATAGATGCTAAAATTATTTTTTAATTAACAAGCATTCTGGGACTAAAAATATAAAATGTAGAAATGCAGTACCGAGCAATAACAGAATACAGAACTTGTGGAACTGAAGATACTATTTAAATACAAAGTCAAAGAGTCAAAGAAAGACAATAAATACTAAGTCTTTATGGCTTTTTTTTTTTTTTTTTGTCCAGGGGTCTTGAACTCTGGGTCTGGGAGTTGTCCTTCAGTTCTTCAGCTCAAGGCTAGCGCTATACCACTTAAGCCTCACTGCCACTTCCGGGTTTCTGGTGGTTTATTGGAGATAAGAATCTCAAGGCCTTTCCTGCCTGGGCTGGCTTTGAACTGTCAGCCTCAGATCTCAGCCTCTGGAGTAGCTAGGATTACAGGATTGAGCTTCTGGCTGCTGCAGTCTTTTAAGCAAAGTAAAGTATTTAAATTATGAAAACTAAAGAAACAGAAACAAATAATAAAACAATGAGGGAAATCCAGAGAAAATTTAAAATATCAGGGATAGAATATCAAAATTAAATCCATTCAACACAAGACTATATAGGGAGGAGTATTGCTTCATACCTGTAATTTTCATGACCCAGGAGCATGAGATCAGAAGTATTTTGGTTCAAAGCAACCCAAGCAAAAAGTTGGTTTGACTCCATCTCTTTTTTTTGGTCGGTCATGGGGCTTGAACTCTAGGCCTGGGCGCTGTCCCTCAGCTCTTCTGCTCAAGGCTAGTGCTCTACCACTTGAGCCACAGCGCCATTTCTGGTTTTCTAGTGGATTATTGGAGATAAGAGTCTCACGGACTTTCCTGCTCAGGCTGGCTTTGAACCATGATCCTCAGATCTCAGCCTCCTTATAGCTGTGATTACAGGTGTGAGCCACCATAGCCTGGCTCTGACTCCATCTTGATAAGTCAAATTTGTCTGGCATATTGTAATCCTAGCTATGAGGAAAATGTAAATACAAAGATTGAGGCCTAAGTCAGTCAAGGCATAAATGAAAGACTCTATTTTTTTTTTTTAAAAAAAAGAGCCAGGCACTGGTCGCTAATGCCTGTAATCTAGTTACTCAGAAAACCGGAAGTGGTGCTGTGTCTCAAGTGGTAGAGCACTTGCCTTGATCTGAAGAGCTGAGGGACAGTACCCAGGCCCAGTGTTCAAGCCATCCCCCCTCCCCTACCGACCAACAAAAGAATAATAAGGTCTGAAAAATGTATATACAGATGCAGGGTACCAACAACAAATACTGAAAGCAGGGTAAAGTTATTCCGTGGGGGAAGAACATATGAAAGAAACAACAAAAATCACATAGTACATTTTAAATACGTTAAAAAAATAGCAAGCAAGAAAAAAAAGTTGTGTCCCTATCTTGGGGACCATTTCACTTAACATCATATTATGTGTTCATATGTACATAGCTTTTGACGTTTTTTGCTTGTCTAGACTTATACTGGTTATTGCAAATAAAGGAAACCATGGGACCTATGTTTCTTTGGGCCTTTATTCATTTAACATAATTTTTTCCAAGTCTTTCTATTTCTTAACAAATGGAGCAATGTCATTCTTTCTGATGGAGGCATAGAATTCCATTGTGTATATATACCACATTTCTTGATCCACTCATCTACTGAGGGGCATCTGGGCTGGGGAGGGGAAAGAAAATAACAAAATGCTGATATAAGGATACAGGTTGACCCATTGTAACAATGAGGTGTACAAGACACTATGTTGAAAACAAACTTTACAACTTGCGGTGGGGATGGGGCGAGGGGGGAGGTGGGGAGGGAAGGGATGGTAGAGGAAAAACAAAGGAGGAGGTAACAATCCTTGATAGGAAATGTACTCATTACCTTGCTCATGTAACTGTAATCCCTCTGTAAAGTATTTCTACAATAAAAAACATATTTTTTTAAAAAAAGGTCTGAACATCCATTGATGCCTAGAAAGTATAAGTCCATAAATTTAAACACTGGCACCTCAAAAAAAAGAAAAACCTACAAAAGATATCATCAAAAGCTAAAATTATATTTTTATATTTTATATTTATATGAATAAATTACATGCAGGAGAAGTTTAAAAAAATCACAAAAATGGCATTTACTAAGACTAAAGGAAAATTTCTTTTCAAAAACATTATAGGCAAAAAAAAGAGTTAGATAAGATACTCATAACAATGAATATAAAAATCGCAAATCTTGAATTTCATGCACACATAGTTATCATTCAGAAATGGGAATGGTAATACTTTACAGATCCATAAAAGCTAGAAAGTTCATTGGCTATCTACCTTTATAAGAAAAAAAGGTACCCCCACGGTATAACCCCTGCTTTCACTGTATTTGATGTCGGTATAATTTGTGGAAGGGAATGGAAAAAACAAATCATTTAAATAGGGATACAGGTGGACCCATTGCAACAATGAGATGTACAAGTCTTTATGTGAAAAAACAAACTTTACAACTTTGGTGTGTGTGGGGGGGAGTGTGAAGGGGATGAGGGGGGCAGTATGGGAAGGGATGGGAAGGGGAAACAAAGGAGGAGGCAACAATGCTTGATAAGAAATGTACTTGCCCATGTAATTGTAACCCCTCTGTATGGTATTTTCACAATAAAAAAATAAAAATAAAAGAAAAAAGAAAAAAAAAAGAAAAAAAGGTAAAGCGAATTCTTTAAACTTTATAGATAGGATAATAAATAGCAATACAAAATACATGAACTCATAAGCACATTAATAAAATTATCAAATTTAGAATACCTTAATACCATAATGTGTGTTTGTGAATTATTTATCTTCAATATGAAGATAAAATTCTTATTAAAAATTTCAGCTGCAATGATTTGTAATTAAAGAGAATCAAGTTGTATTATCAAAAATAAAATGTGTACTAAAATGTGTAAATATATAAAAAGTATAAAATTAAAATGTGTTCTAACTATAATTTCATATAATAAGTGTTAATTGTTATTAGATTAAAACATAAAGTCATAATAAGTTCTATTTAAGCCTGTGGTAATCAGAAGTAAAAGCCTACTGTAGATTAAGAAAAAGAAAAAAAAGGAAATCAAAGCATAGTTCTTTGTTTGTGGTAATAGTGCATGCCTGTAATCTCAGCTACTCAGGAGATGGAGGCAGGAAGATTACAAATCTAAGACAGGCCTGGTAACAACTTTGGTGGGGGGGAGGATTGGGTGGGTGGGTCGGGGGGGAGGCTGGGAAGGGATGGGAAGGGGAAACAAAAGAGGAGGCTACAATGCTTGATAAGAAATGTACTCATTATCTTACCCATGTAATTGTAATCCCTCTGTACAGTATTTTCACAATAAAAAAATAAAAAAGAAAAAAAAGAATCTTTAAATAGCTAATATTCTATTTGTTCTCATCCTTTTGATATGTTGACATATATTTTATATTCGTGTTCTTTCCAATAATAAATTTTCTTACATTATCAGAAACAAAACAAAAAAAACTTTGTGGAATCTTATATCAAAAAAAAAGATAAAGAAAGAAAATCAATAATTTCAGGGGATGATTTTAAATGGTTGAATTCTTGCCAAGCAGTCCTGGGTGCATAATTACAGATGAAGAGCACAGGAAAGGAACAGTGAATCTATAAAATCAACATAAACAATTTATAAAACAGTAAGTCTTTCTCTACCCATAATTGAATATAAAAAGATTAAAACCTCCAGACAAAAGACTTAGACTCACAAAAGAGATTAAAAAACAATAGCACTACCCAACTATATATTGTCATAAAGAAACAAACATGTCTTATAAACACACAGCGACTAGAAAATAAAGGAAGGAAAAATGATATTCCATGCACATGGAAATCTAAAGAAAGCAAAGATAAATATTTCCATTAAATAAAATATATTTCAAGTTCAAAGTTCTACAATGAGAAAAAGGACATTAAAAATGAGGATTCAGCAATTGTAGACATAGGTATCTAATAATGGAGCACTGAAAGTATATATACAGAAAAATATATATAGAAAATACTAAGTGACATGAATGAATACAATCACAGAAACAGTAATGGTCTTCAATATCCTCTTTGCAAAAATAGCTAGATCATCAAAATACCAGTAAGAAAACATTCACTTTAATCTATACTTTACTTCAGAGACTCGATAGACATATAGCAGCCAATTCTACCCAATGCCATCAGGACACACATTTTCTAAAGCACATGGTGAAAACTCTCCAGGGTAGATAGCTCTATTTTTATGACAGAAAGCAAGTGTTAAGACATTTATGAACACTGAAATCACACCAAGTCTATTTTATAGCCACCATGTTGTGAATCTAGAAATTGGTATCAAGAAACTTTTGGAAAATGGACAAATCAAAACAATCAAAATATTACTAAACAATCAAAGAGCCATCAAAAACTTAAAGGAAAAATTTAAATACTAAGGCAAATAAAATGAAAGCACAATATAACACAGCTTACTGGATGCAACAAAAAAAAAGTTCCAAGAGCAAAATTTATAGCAGTAAAAGCCTACATCAAAAAGAGATTTCTAGTTGGGTACCAGTAGCTCATGCTTGTGATCATAGCTACTCAGGAGTCTGAGATCTGAGCATTGAAGTTCAAAGACAGCCCAGGAAAGAAAGTACATATAACTCATATCTCCAATAAACTACCAAAAAGCCAAAAGTGGTTTAAGTGATAGAGAACCAGCCTTGAGTGAAAAATACTACAGCATAGTGCTCAACCTTTTACAACAGGCACAAAAGCAAACAAACAAAAAAGAACATCTCAAAGAAAACCAGGATTACAATTAAACCTGTGGAAATTCATTAAAAGAAAGAGAATCATTGTTATTTATTAGAAGAAATAAAACAATACTACAAAAGCTCATTTGTATTAGTGGTGATATTTATGCAAACAACTCAACTGTTCATCTGTCATCAAAAGCTTGTAAGTACAATTATATGAACTGTACAATATGTGATGGGGATAATAAATGACATTACAGGTTTAAATATTGAGTATTCTCATTATTTTAAAGTGTTCTTCCACTGTAAGACATTATGCTTTTTATGCCAGCATGAGCCTCATAAGCCTTGAGTTTTACTACGTCTCTTGATTGCATTAAGAGACCACATCCAGCAGTGGACCTGTATCATATAAATTTGCATGAGTATAAGACCATTGATAAATAATGATGCACTTATCCCCATCATTAAACAATCCACTATCATTCTGATTATTTTGTGTCACACAGACTATAAATAATTGTGGTAAGCAAGTGACGTCTATAGACAACGCAGAGAAGGTATCTGCTGACCTCTTCACATTTTCATGAAAGCCAATTTCATTTTATTAGATTGGAAATGAGCTGTTGTGAAAAGCACATCAAGTTTCGTAAGACTGATTATTCCCTCAGGGAGAACTACTGTCCACTCAAGTAAAAAAGTGGTATGGAGAAAAATAAACAAAACACCCTATTGGTCGACTATAGCCATTCTATTCCCAAAATAAAAATTCAGTAAGTCACACATGTTCAAAGGAATCAAAATGTGAGAATTTATGGAAAGAAAATTTTACTTAGAAAAGCAAAAATTACAAGGAATAAGAACATATTGAATGATATTAGGGCATTTGAAAGATGGAGAAGTCACCCAGGAGGAGGAAATGGGAAGATTGAGGATTTGAATCCAGTATATAGAGAACAATGTCAGTACCAAGGTCCTGTCTGAACCAAACCACACAACAAAACCAAACATAACAAAGCTTCTTTCAAAAAAAGCTCATTCTGTAAAAATTAGCATGCAATTACTTTTGCAAGAGTATATCATTTTTAACCTTGACTACAGAGAAATTAAAAGCTAATGTTCTCAATAAACCCTGGAAATTGTACATCTATGTTTTTGAATACTCCTACTTTTTCATTTTGTGTGTATCCTTCCTTCATCCATTGTCTTCTAGTATATAGTTTTTGTAAGCTGGAATACAATTTAAGGTTTTTGGAAATGTTATTGGGCAGGGATAGCAAACAAACAGATAACTTTTCCAGTATCTGTTTAGCTATGTACATCTTCCCAGATAATTGTGTTTCTCAGGTCATGTGATTAGCTATATGATTTTTTTCATCTTTGCAAAGACAATGTACCTGATTATACTCCTCTGGATGTGATTTCACATAGTAATCTTGTAGAGTAAGACAGGAAAACCTGTTATTTATTTTAATGAGCAGAAATGTTGCTTACACCTGTCATTTATATCATAGTACAACTAGAGTTTACCTAGAATTTATGCAATACTGCTCATTCAAGTTGCACTAAGATTAACATAGCCTTCGCTGACGTTTGTATTCTATCATTACAATGATGGGGAATGTAAAGTAACTCTATAACATAGATAATCATTTTCCCCTGATTTCTGCATAGCACACTGGTAATAGGTTTTTATTTTTTAATATACAATACAGTGATTACAGAGTGTTAAGTATGTAATTGCCTATTGCCTACATTTCAGAGAACAAATGGAATATTTAAACTACCATGCTCAACTGATTCTTGATTTCAGAACAAAATTAAGAATAACTATAAACGTATGTCAATGTCTTGGCCTTCAGTATCAAGGTTCATGAATGTATTGCATCTGCTGAATTCTGTCTCATAAAGTTAATTTACTCTCATTTCCTGTCAACTTTTCTTTGATTATGAGTAACTGCATTACCTGAAGAGATCACAGTCAGTGATAAGCAATTGAAAGTTAGTTCAGTTACAACTTCAAATGAGTTTTAAACATTGATTCATATATAGTAATTCCTTTACTTGGTTTTAGAATTCAAAAAGCATTCTGTGTACTATGATATTCAGTGGAAACAATGATCAAGAGGAAGGCAATAGTAATATACAAACAATGAGAAGAAAAATATCATAAACCAGAAGCAACCAATTCTACATGGAATAAGTTATTTTGAGATTAGGCCTCACTACATACTCTAGCCTGGTTTGGAATTCATTATTCGCCTACATTACTCTTCAAAAAGTAGAATGGCAGATATATGCCACCACTTTATTATAAATAATCTTAAATAAAGCTAAAAATTAATTTTAACATGGCTCTGGTATAAAGATCAACTATCTCCTCCATAATGTTAATCTCATCAAAAAGAAAAGAAATGTTCTTCCTCTCCTCTGTGATTCAAAAGTATTTTATACCTTTACTTTGAGTGATTTCAAACAAAGTGTTTATAGCATATTATAGTGATAGATATCTTAGAACATAACTTAGATTTCGATTTAGTAAGCTAACACATTAAGCTCAGTGACACTGGTTTCCTCATATATATATATATATATATATATATATATATTCTCAGTGCACTCGAATTTGTGAATAAATGTGACTATATTTTACAAATGGCTTAGTGAATTGAGCAAAGAGATCAAGTGATCCTTTTGATAAACTGAGGGAAATTAGTCACAGGAAACATTATATATACTAGAAAAGGCATACACAACTAAAAATATTAGTCAGGAACTTGGGAACACAAATGTAAAAACAAACTGTCAAAAGAAATACAACATGAGGAACATGTAATGCAAAAAGAATTAGTCTCTCACATCCAATCATATGGGAGAAATTATCCTAAACACTCAGCTAAAGGAAACTGAAAATTTCAAGAAAAAAATGAGATAATATTAAGCAATTTTCACTGGATTTGATATTGGTGCTCTGCACATTGTGTGTGTGTGTGTGTGTGTGTGTGTGTGTGTGTATATATATATATATATATATACATACATACATACATATATTTGTAATTTGGGGAGGGGAAGGGATATTGCAGAATGCTTCAATGAAGCTGCAGGCTGACCCATTGTGATGACAAGATGTACAGGACACTATAATTTTACAATGTCAGGGTGGGGGGGCAGGAAGAGTTGGGGAAGTGGGGAGGGAAATAATGGTAGGGGAAAATAAAGGAGGAGGTAACAATGCTCGCTATGAAATGCACTCATTACCCTATTCATGTAACTGTAACCCCTCTGACAACATTTTTACAGTAAAAAATTAATAAAAAAGAACAAAGAATAATTACCTAAAATAAATGAAAAAGGAAAAAACAGGTTGAAAGAAGAAATGGTAATCAAAATAATTAGATATTTCACAGGATATTGGATTGAATACATTTTAAAATTATGCACCCCTCTATATATCTACATAACTTATTATACAATTGTTGAAATATCTTTCATAGATGAAACTGAAAATCAAAGTCAGACTGGTGAGCCTGTTTTTTTCCAACCTCCATTCCCTTCTTTCCATTATTTCTTTTCTTCCTGTTTTGCCTTCCCTCCTTCCTTTTTTCCCTCCTTCCTTCTTTTCCCTCCTCATTTTCTTTTATCCTTCTTTCCAGAAGAAGAAGGGGAAGAATGAAGAAAGAAGAAAGAAGAAGGAAGAAAGAAGGAAGAAGGAAGAAAGGAGGAAGAAAGAAGAAGAGAAGAAGAGGAAGAAGAGGAAGAAGAAGAGAAGGAGGAGGAGCAGGAGGAGGAGGAGGCGGAGGAGGAGGAGGAGGAGAAAGAGAAGAAGAAGAAATGGAGGAGGAGGAGGAGGAGGAGGGGAATTATTTATTATTCATTGATATGTTTAGACATTTTTCACTGCAGGTAAATATGTAAAAATTGCAAAATCCAAATCATATTAACTGTTATCAATATCTATTAAGCAATTACTATTCAATAATTATACTATAAGTATGGCTACTTTTATCTGATGATCTGTTTTCAAAGTCCTGCTTCTTTAAATAAAATACCAGGAAAATCTATCCCATTATTTCGGATGTAAAATGAAACAGCAGTTAACCTGTTCAATCTATTGTTTTCAATAAGGTATTATTTTCCTTATGTTATTGCATAGACTCTTGAATACAAGAGAAACCTTGCTCATTAATTTTCAAATGACACAAAGAAGTCAACTCATACAAAAGAATATTAAATCAAGGTGTAAATGGACTTTTCTGGGATAAAACTATTTATGCAGTAAAATTCAAAAATCATTAAGATGAAGTTCAGTCCTCAGAGTTAAATGGAAAAATTATGTAAATGTAAAGCACATAGCTATAACAAAGATTCCAAATGCCCTACACAATATCTGCTCTTCATTTTCATCTTAATAATAGGTCCCTGGCCAATATAAATTCAGCTAGAAAATAGTATTCTTGTTTTCCTTATAGATAAAGGCAGTAAACACCAATCTTTTCCTTTCTGTTCTCTCTATCACCAACTAAGACCTAAATTAGGGATTTTGTAACACAAGTCTCGAAGGACCTTATATCCTCTATGATATCATGGAGTTTACATGGTATCATGTGACAAATTACACAGGATTGCTTAATTCTAGCTTTCTATCCCCAATAAACCACCAGAAAACCGGAAGTGGTACTGTAGCTCAAGTGGTAGAGTTCTAGCCTTGGCTGAAGAACTGAGGGACAGCGCTCAAGCCCAGAGTTCAAGCCCCATGACCGACAAAAAAAAATGTATTTTATGTATTAGGTGATGTTATTTTTAGACCCCAACAACAGAAATGGAATGAGTTTCAAAGTGATAAACAACCCTTACCATTTAAGTCCTGCTTGTTTTATGTTTTAAAATCTGATTAATGATGCCTTTGTACTCTGTACCTGAGAGGCCACTTCTGAAAAACCTCTGTGTGTGTTAAGAAATATACAGATAAAAGTGAATCCATTAAATAGAGCAACCCTGGAAATCCATGGAACATTCATGTCATGCATTGAATGAGGTATAAAGGGGAGGGAGGGAATTGGAAATTTTTACAAGAAGAACTATCTGGACAGGACAATACCTGTTTTAATATTTGAAAGGGTTCCATGAAAAAGAATATTGCTCTTTGATAATGTTTTATACTCTAAAACAGTGAAAAAAAATATGAATCAGTCATTTAGTAAAAATCACATAATAGATTGCCTTGTCACCTGTAGTTTTATAGACTATGAAATCAGAGGTTTAAAGTTGACAAGATTATCAAAATGTTATGACCATAATCCACGTAAGACATCTTTATGAAGTCTAACACTCAATTCAAACCTTCTGATCCTTGAAAGAAAATATATGGAAAACAAAAGAAATAGGTCAATTTTGTGATAATTAACAAGA
Organism: Dipodomys ordii; assembly: GCF_000151885.1. Classification (NCBI taxonomy): domain Eukaryota; kingdom Metazoa; phylum Chordata; class Mammalia; order Rodentia; family Heteromyidae; genus Dipodomys; species Dipodomys ordii. The sequence continues at coordinate 12,730,216 of NW_012267269.1, forward strand.
AATGATATTGTAAAATATCTGTGTATATATGATATACATGCATACATATATCAACAGTGATTTTTGACCTATCTTTGAACATTGTTTCAAAGGTTTGATTAAAATCAATATCAAATACAAAGTTTAGGCAAGCATAGTGGCCCATGCTTGTAATCTAAAATTCTTGATAGGCTGAGATTCAGAGTATCATGATTTGTGGCCAGCCTGGGAAAAAATATGAATAAGAACTCTATCTATCAATAAGGACCTATGAATAAGAACTCTATCCATCAATAAGGACCTATCACCTCAAGGATCACCTCAGCTATGCACGAAATATAAATAGGAAAGTCAAAGTTGAGGCTAGCCAGAGCAGAGAGCAAGATTGTACTAGAAAAATAATAAAAGCAAAAGACGCAAGGAACATAGCTCAAGTAGTAAAACTCCTTCCTGTCAGGCAGACAGCCCTAAGTTCAAACGGCAGTAACAAGAAAAGAACAAGAGAAAAGGAAAAGTCAGAGCCAATAAATTGAAAGCATACTATTTGAACTTCCATAGATGAACATTACAACTCTTTTTCTCCATTCCCTCAGCTCAATGTTTATTTTACTGTCAGATAAACTCAAATAAACCAATCTACAGGAACAAAATCATCTTTGAATAACAATCACATAAGAAACCCATTGACTATCTTCACAAATGCAAGGAAAGCTAAGAAGAGACTAAGTTGTTCCGAATCATTCCATGGGCACACAACATTATACTATGTTCATCCATTGAGGCTTCAACTTGAATCTATGCTTAACAAACACTTCATTAGCCATTCCATCAGTGCTTACCTTACATTTCCTATGGGCATCTGTAGGATATTTATCTTCCTACAACTCAAAATATATGAGCCACAGCTTATGGCCAGACGTGCAAGTGCACTGGATGAACTGTTTCCCATTAGTTATGAAGTGAAGCTGATGTGCCTAATGAGTTTACTCCCATTTAACCTATCCTACAGTCATGCTTGAGGGGTCAACCATAAATCTGAGTGATGGTGATGATGACTCTTATGGGACATATTTCTTGTCATTTCCTACATTTTCTGGCTCAGTAATTGGTAAGGCTATCTACCAATCAAAGGGACTGTCATTACAGAATCTCTTGCCAGTGACACCTTTTCCAAGAAGCACTATATATAATGCAGCAGGCAATCTGCTTGAATTATGGTATATGAGGAACACTATTTGATGACAAATTCCTGGGTCAGTAGCCCACACGTGTCTGCAGTTAATCTTAAAATATCCAGGTCAATGAATCATGTGTGCAAAGTGACCACAGTCACAAAGCACTTCTTCCTGTCTGGCAATGCTCAAGGGAGAATGGAAACAATTTTATCCACTAGGACACAGCAAAAGATTGTATGAACATACAAGGACAATGACTGTCTCTCAGTATATTAAAGTTATAACTTTTCTTTATCATAGTGATAGAAGCCCATTATAAGAAATGCTAACAGTGAAGGTGGAAAGTAGAAAAGAACACATCACTTCCCTTAAACACAACCACTGCTGCAATTATGTTATGACCTTTTAGACTTCTCTGGCTAAACTTAGAGTTCATACAGTTATATTCTGATATAACTGTATATTCTGTAATGCAGCTTTGATCTTGCCTTACTCATTTCAGTTAAAAGAGAGAATATTTTTATTCTTTCTGTGGGATCAGAAAAAGTACTATGATATGACTACTAATATATATGCTATATGGTGGCACCATATTGATTACATAATATATATATATATATAATTTCCTTATTTAAGGTAAGTATTTTCAAATGGATTTTCAGAAATATTTTTATTTAGAGCATGGCATTTTTAGGTAGTTCATAGGATAAGTTGTATAGAGCTTTGAAGATCAGAATAACTATTTTATAAGTAACGGATAGAGCCTGTTATCAATAAAAAATTAATTTTATAATATAGCTGCATATTTAGAAAGGGCTTGTATAATTCATATAATGTAACTGCACATTCAGATGTTCAGATATGCTATTACTATAACTGGATTTCTCATTAATATAACTGGATTTCCTTCTTTAAACAGAAAACGGTCTTTGCTTTAAATTTCCCATGTATTCTTCTTTCATAAAGTGAATATGGCTTTTATTCTCTCAGTAGTTAATTTTTGTTGGAAAAGTCATTGTAATAAATTGGTCAATAAAACTCGATAGCTTAGTTAAGTATGGTGACCCACTCTTTATATTCCAGCTACATTCCCACCAACAATGAAGTAAGGTTCCCTTCTGTCCACATCCCCTCCAGCATCTGTTGTTGTTAGAGTTCTTAATTTTAGCCATTCTAACTGGAGTGGGGTGGTATCTCAATGTTGTTTTGATTTGCATTTCTTTTATGGCTAGGGATGTTGAGCATTTCTTCATGTGTCTAGTGGCCATCCTTCTTTCTTCT
>NW_012267269.1:12733515-12748659 GCF_000151885.1 Dipodomys ordii
TTTCAAGATTTTAAAGTTTTCATCATAGAGGTCCTTCACTTCTTTGGTTAATTCCTAGGTATTTTATTTTTTGTGGGGCTAATACAAATGGAGTTGCTTTCTACACAGAGGCACAGGTAGATAGTTCACAGTTGGAGGTAGGCCCCAGGCTACAAGAATGATACCATATCTAAAATAGCTAAAGTGCAAAGATAAAAGAAAGGCTGGAGGTATGATTCAAGTGATAGAGCTACTGCCTCACAAGGCATGAGGCCCTGACTTCAAACTCGGAAGGAAGGAAGGAAGGAAGGAAACAAAATTGTGGTGCCTTTCCTAGTTAATATATTTTTCCCACATTATTTAAATATACACATACAAAAATATTCTTTAAGAAATTTCTGTGAGGGAAAGTGGGAAAAACTGAGGGAAGGGGTAACAAATTTGACAAGAAATGTACCTATTACCTTACTTATGTAACTGTAACCCCTCTGTATAGAACCTTGACAATAAAAAAATCCCTAAAATTCCTAAAAGAATGCTATGGAACTTTCATATGTACTAATGGGCTAGACAGCAAGATCCTTTGTAAACAAGAACAGAAATGAACCCCAAGATAAGGACTCAAATTGTTTTTCTTTCTTGCTATTGTTTCTAACATATTTATAAGGTGATTTTTTTTGTTACTTTGTATGTCCCTCCCCCACAGTAAAACCCCTGTAATTACTGTATTTGATGTTGATATATTTTGGCGAGGGGAAGAAAAAAAACAGGGATACAGGTGTACCCATTACTCAATGAGATGTACAAGATGCTATGTCGGAAGGAACTATACAACTTTGGTGGAGTGGGGGTGGAAGGAGAATGTAGTTGAGGAGGTGGGAAGTAAGGGATGGTAGGGAAAAAGCAAAGGAGGAGGCAACAATGCTTGAAAATAAATGTACTCATTACCTTGTTCATGTAATTGCAACCCCTCTGTATGGTATTTTCACAATAAAAAAAACTTATTAATTAAAAAATTAATAAAATAGGGGCTGGGAAGGTGGCTCAGTGCTAGAGGGCTTACTTGCTTTGCATGCAAAAGGCCCTGGGTTGGATTCCTCAGCACCGCATAAGCAGAAAAAAACCGGAAGTGGCGCTGTGACTGAAGCAATAGGCTTAAGCTAAAGAGCTGAGGGACAGTGCCAAGCCCAGATTTCAAGCCCCATGAAGGGCAATAATAATAATAATAATAATAAAATAAAGCATACACGTCAAAGCTTTGCTTTGTGTACACAAAAGCACACGCATACACATATACCCACACACACTCTAAAATGTATATAACAAAACCTTGAATTGTTACGTTATGTGTGTTTGCCTAGGACCTAAAAAAAAACCTTAAGTCTTGGTCAATTACTCAAATGTTAATCAGCATCAGTTACTATTTTTAGCTAAGATTTTTCAAATCTGGCAAGTGGAGATAAGCCAACTATATCATGAAAATGATTGTTAAAATTACAAGTGAACCCTATATGGAAATGGAGAAATATGCAAAAATACATAAATATGTCAACATTCATAATTCTCTAAAAAGTTTAAGTAATAATAAAAATGTAACCTTAACATAATTTCAGAATCACTTTATGGCACATATAAAAATAGAAAAAATTACCAGGTGCCAGTGGTTTACCTGTAATTCTAGCAGGAGGCTAAGATCTGAAGATTGAAGTTCAAAACCAGTCCAGGCAAGGAAGTCACTGAGACTCTAACCTTTAATTATAAAGCAAGAATTGGAGCTGGGGCTCAAGTGGTAGAGCCCTAGCCTTGATCACAAAATCTCAGGGACATTGTTCAGGCCTAGTACCATAATAAAATTTTGGGAAAGAAAAGAATAGGAAAAATAGATTGTTCATCTTATCGGCATACAGTGATTTATCCAGATCACAATCTGAAAGTTGATGTTAAAGTTAAAAAAATGTTAATCTTTAATAGTTTCAGAAACTATTCTTACCTCTAAAAAATTGTGACACTGACCATCCAGCATCCATTTACATGTCATGTAAAAAGGAATGATCATCATATATGAACCCTTTCATTTCTTTCCCATATCTTAGTCCCAAATACCAGATTCCATCCCCACACTCAAGTTGATAGAAGGATCAAGGAAGGGCCATTAAGAGCTATAAAATCCCTTAGCCCCAAGAATGCACTGAAAACAAGTAGGTTGTCCCAAAATACCAAGACTTCTTAATTAAAGGAAGGGCATACTTCCTTTCCTAGCATTGGAGATTGAGAGAGGGGACGGACCTGCTGCAACTATTCTTGTAGGAGGAGAGTTTGTCTGCATTTGGACAAGACGTGGATGAAGTAAGGGGAGTCAAGAGACAGGGAGAGAAAGAAGCTAATTTTGATACTCAAATGTAATGTGTCTTAAGCCAGATTGTCATACCTTCCATTCACCCCTCTAGATCCACTCACCAGTCTGTCCCCCCCAATTCATCTGCTAAAAACTGTATCAAGGAATATCCTTAATTTTACAAACAGAAACAGGAGATGGGAAAGAAAACGGAAAATAAACTAGGGCTATTTTATTACCCTGACTTTCTTCTGGAGACATTCAACAAGGCTTTCTCTGTACATCAAGGAATCCCTCAGCTCCTATAAATGGGTCAATCCACAAATCTCAGTCTCCAGATCCCTATAGTTACTTCCTTTTTCCCAGGCCATAAGCTTTGTGACAGATATTTATCTATAGGCCCTAAACTATTTTTTGTGACTTCCCTATATCCTTTCCACACTGTCTATAGACTATCTTTAAAAACTATTTGTCAAGTAACCTAAGGTGAATATTTTATCTGTTTCCTGCTTTAATAATCATATATCAGAGATTTTAATTATCTGAGTAAGTAGGACCCAATTTTGTTTTGTTCAAACCACTGTTAACTGGTTTTTTCTTTTTCTTTTTTTTCTTTTTGGGTCCAGTTGTGGGGCCTGAACTCTGGGCCTGGGCGCGGTCCCTCAGCTCTTCAGCTCAAGGCTAGCGCTCTACCACTTGAGCCACAGCGCAACTTCAGGCTTTTTTCTTTTTGCTTATGTGGTGCTGAGCAATCGAACCCAGGGCCTCATGCATGCAAGGCAAGCACTCTACCACTGAGCTACCTTCCCAGCCCTTAACTGTTTTTTTTCTATTGCTCATAACAGAAAGAATCCTAATAGATGAAGTGTCATGGTTTCTGTTACTATTGGTAAATTTATAAGTGTCAAATATCATTTCAAGTGATATTTGTGTGGCAAACTCTAATATATTCTTTAAGAAAGCAGAACCATTTTCAAGTTCAACAGATGCCCAATGTGGAGTAAAAGGAATGATTAACCATAGAAAATAATTAAGCTGCTAAGTAACCAGATTGTAAATTATCGCTAAATTAAAATCATCTCTTTGTTATTTATTTCCAAGGTAATTCCTCTGGTTAAAATACCAAATGAGATAAAGCATGAATAAATATACGAGTGAAGAAATGTGTGAAAATTTACTGTATATATTGTATTGTATATATTATGTATATACAATACAATATATATATATATACACATATATAAAGTCTACAATATTCTTCATACACTTTCTCTTAAATGTCACTACCAGTGGGGTGAGGGTTATCGTAAGTTACTCAGGAGATTAAGGCAGGAGGATCACAGGTTTAGACCAGCATAGGCAAAACCAGTGGTGAGACCGCACCTAAAAAACAAAATTAGATCCCATGACCTTACTGTCTATGGCAAATGAGACTTCACAGATCTGCTTAATTTAAGGATCTTGAGATGGGAATATTGTTGTGCATCATCCACTTTTACCCTGAATGTAATTACCAATGATTTTTTAAAATTATTACTATACAAGTAAGAGCATGGGTGATGATGGTAACAATATAAGGACTGAAGTACACAACGTCAGTCGGTGGGGGGAAGGGGGGGTAGGAGAAGGGTTGGGATTGGGGGGGAAGGGGGGAGGCTGGGAAGGGATGTGAAGGGTAAACCAAAGGAGGAGGCTGCAATGCTTGGTAAGAAATGTACGCATTATCCTGCCCATGTAATTGTAACCCCTCTGTACAGTATGTTCACAAATAAAAAATAAATTAAAAATAAACAAACAAAAAAAGGACTAAAGTACAATGTCAAACTTCTGGGCTGGCTTTTCAGAGAAAAATACCAGGAGTGAGTGAAGGAATACAATGCTAGAATCTGAGAAAGAAAAGGAAATTGATTTTTCTCCAATATCTCTTGAGGAGGGTCAGCCCAAACAGCACTAGGAAACTGATTGTGGATTTCAGGCTTATAGAACTATAAACTAATAAATGTGCATTATTCTAACCAGTTGTTGTAGTTTCAGCAATAACAGAACATTGTAAACTAGGAACATTAATGCCTGTTTTTTAATTATAATTTTATAATAACAGCTAATAAAAACGTAACATCTTTCCACGTGGATGACAATGCCATAAATATTTATTCATTTAAGAACAATTTAATATTGACTTAGTGACTGGCTATTTTCTAAGGTGTATGTCATTATATCCAATCTTTTATGTGGTGCTTAGGTGGTGGGCAACCATATACTCCTAACTAGTTTTTGTAGTTAAATTTTTTAATATCTTTAAGTAGTTGTACAAAGGAAATGTCATTCAACAGCTCAGTTTATTAATATAGGACATTGTGATTGATGTCACCTCTTTAATTATTTTTCCCCATCCCTTTCAACCTCTCTCTCCCTTCAGGTTTTTTTTAACTTCATATGATATGCATTAAATTTTATGACAGTATCTCTCCCCCCTTCTCTTTTTGTTAATTTATTGCCCTCCTCTCACTAGTTCTGCTAAGTTAGCAGTAGGCCTCCTTTGGAGACAGTAGCTCTTTAGTGACTGCTCAAGTCAGCTCATTCATAGAAAATTGAACTTTTCAGAATTTCACTAATGGCTTTTAAACCCAAGTTTTTGATGGCTGGTTTGTTTTTGGAGCAGCATTCATTTTCTGATTACTAATCTGGATTCTCTCACAGCTCACATTTATGTTCAGAAGCTTTAAAAAAAATTAAAAAGGAAGAGAACAAATATTTTGGCCTCGGTGGACCACTAAAAATGATTAGCCAAAAATACTTTGCCTAGCTTCTGAAAAAAGAGACATCTGTTAGGGACTTGGTTTGGCATGATACAAGAGTGAATCCTGGAAGGAAAAAAAGAAATGAATTGCTTGGCATACAACAGGACAGGAATTGGCCACTCAGGGGACAAGAGACGAGAGATGGCCTAAGAAAGAAGCTTCCCACTCTGGAGCTATCAACTAACGATTACTAATGAGGGAGGATCCACAGGGAAAAACCTGCTCCAGTGATAAAAAACAACAAGAACAACAACAAAAAACCAACAGCAGATAATTTTGTTATAAAACCAAGGAGGCTTTGAGCTACATCCTCAAATGTTGCAACTGTTAGTAGCTGAGGGATCAACTAGAAGTGACCACTGTGCAGGAAATAAAGTGACAGTTTTGAGAAAAAAAATAAGGAAAGTGGTAGACATGGTCACAGATTCAAATGACCATACTTAGCCGAGGGGGGGAAGTTTCTTTAAAAGAAGCACATCCAAGCAGGGCTCACACCTGATCACAGCAATTTAGGAGGCTGTGATCTGGGATTTCAGGCAGGAAAGTCTATGAAACAATTATGTCTAATAAACTACCAAAAAGCCAGAAGTGGAGCTGTGGCTCAAGTGGTAGAACACTAGCTTTGAGCAAAAGAAGCTCAGGAACAGCACACAGGTCCTGAATTCAAGTCCCAGGACTGGCACAAGTAAAACACACAAGAAGAAGCAGGAGGAGAAGGAGGAAGAAGAGGAAGAGGAGGAGGAGGAGGAGGAGGTGGAGGAGGAGGAGGAGGAGGAAAGTATATCATAGCCTATTATTTTCTATTGTAAATCAATCATGTTCCTTCTCAAAGTCCTTTCAGAGACGTTAAACTGCACCATAAATACAATTTAAGCACCTTATGATTTCCTTTAACCATTTGACCTCTGTAACTTTTGATCACTCTTGACCAACTGTATAATTCTATTGTTCAGTTCCTCAAGTATTTGCATAACTTGTTTGCTCTGTTAAGATGAACATACTTCATTCTGAAAAAAAAATCACTTACAATGAGGTATTTCAGTATAGCCTATCCATTAGGAATATCCTAACCATTGATGCTTGGAAGAGAAATATCTGTAAACCAAAGTTAAGCTGTACTTGCTTTTATCAAGAATATCTTTAAAACATTTTTATATCTTAGTTTTATAAAAATATTTAAAGTATCTGAAATAGTGCACCAGGGTTACATAATAAACAATTTATCACTTAGACTCCAATGTTGCATATATGTATGTATGTGTGTGTGTGTGTGTGTGTGTGTGTGTGTGTGTATCATTATATTCTACTGATGACTTGGCATAATAGCCATTTTTGTATTTTTACAGTTTTTGTCTTTAAAGTCTATTTTACTGATATCCATCATAGCAATTTTGCTCCCTTTTGCTTACCATCTGTCTGAAATATATCTTTCTATCATTCATTTTCAAGCAGTGTGTATCCTAAGCTTATTAAAATTGCTAAAGAATAGAATTAAAATGTTATAACTACAATAGAGTACAAATTGCCAAGGTGATATCATTGTTACTTAGCTTGATTTATTCACATCATATTGTAAACTTAGCAAAATATCATACCACACCCAAGGACATATAGTTGTTTACTAATTGAAAGTAAAATTAAAATTAGAAGAACTAATTTTATTAAACATAGGTCATACCTTTGTTCCTTGCCTCAAGAGGTGACCTGTACCAAAGAACAAAGGGTGAACCAATGCAACAGTGATACTCACAAGACACCATGTTGGAAATGAACTTTACAATTTGGGAGGAAGGGGAGGGGAGGAGGGAAAGTAGGAAGAAAAAAAAGGGAGGAGTAACGATGTTCAACAAGAAATGTACTCATTATTTACATAACTGTACACCCTCTGTACATCACCCTTACAATAAAATAAAATTAAATTAAAACTAAAATTTAAATTTTAAAAAGAAGTGACCTTTAAGCCTTGTAAATTTTGGTCCTGATAAGATTGCCTGTGCTTATTTGGGGGCTCTTTTACCACAAAACAATGTTAGAAATGTGATTTATACTGGGAGATTTGCACCAGGTGGTATTAGCTTGATGGTCTAGATATTAGTGGTGATCTATGCAGATAGTCTATCATGTCTATCTGACCATGTCCCAGTAAAACTCTGAACTCATGCCAGGCACTGGGGGCTCATGCCTGTAATCCTAGCTTCCAAGGAAGCTGACATCTGAGGATCCTGGTTGAAAGCCAGCCAGGCCAGCAAAGTCCTTGAGACTCTTATCTCCAATTAACGGGAAAACCTGGAAGTGGCGCTGTGACTCATGGCAGAGGAGCACTAGTCTTGAGGAAAAGAGAGTTCAGAGACAAAGCCCAGGCCCAGGTCAAGCCCCAGACTGACAAAATAAACAAATAAACAAAACACCTCTGAACTCTGAAACTTCGTGAATATCCTTGATTGTCATTGCTCCACAAGTATTGCAATCTATAACTGCAGAAAAACAAGCTCTGTTCGTGACTCCACTGGAAGACTCAGCTGGAAGCTTCCATTTTACAACTCTCCTCTGCTCTGTCCCTTGTTTCTCTTGGATGATTTTCATGTGCATCAGTTTTTTATTTTTTTATTTTTATTTTCTTTTTTTTATTGTGAAAATATTGTACAGAGGGGTTACAATTACATGGGCAAGATAATGAGTACATTTCTTATCAAGCATTGTAGCCTCCTCCTTTGTTTCTCCTTCCCATCCCTTCCCATCCTCCCCCTGCTCCCCCACCCAATTCTCCCCAGCCCCCTCTTCCCCCCCTACCAAAGTTGTAAAGTTCGTTTTCAAAATAACGACTTGTACATCTCATTGTTGCAATGGGTCTACCTGTATCCCTATTTATATCCCTATTTAAATGATTTGTTTTTTCCCCTTCCCCTCCACAAATTATACCAACATCAAATACAATGAAAGCACGAGTTATACTGTGGAGGAGGGACATACAAAGCAACAAAGAAATAATCTTATAAATGTGTCAGAAACAATCTCATGAAAGAAAAAAATTTGAATACATATGTTAGGGTTCATTTCCCTCACATCACCTTATCTGACCTTTTCTCATGTGCATCAGTTTTGTTGTAATAAAGTTACCTGTATTAAAATGTCAGTGATTTCTGTGAGTCCTAGAATGGTGGTCTTGGGAATCTCTAGATTTTGTATGGACAGTTGTCTTCAGGGCAGCTATGATGGCCAAAGTTATTAATTTAATCCACAGAAGATTTGTTGCTTGTCCTTGCAAGCACAGTTGACCTATAGAATATCTTCATTTCCACAGTACACATATGACAACAAAGAGACCTTGAGCCCAGAGATAACAGTTGTGTAAAGTAATCTTACCATTGTACAACTGTGGTAAACCTCAGCTGGCAATGAAATGAGAATTACTATGAAGTGGCCAATTTGAGTAATATTAAATAAAACTGGTTCATAAATTGGAATGCCTATGGGGAAGCTGCATCATATTGGCATTCAGCCATCATTGTTTTAAATGTCGACTTGAGGTGCTGATTGGTAGGCTAGTCCATCTGGGTATGGGGCTTGCTATTTTATTTTGCAGTGTTGGAAATCAACTATTTTCCTGAAGCATAAAATTACTATGCATAGAACGTGTGGCATTCTACTTCATGAGCTCTTTAACACATTTCTTAAAGTATTTTAGTATACCTGTTTCAACTGCAGCCAAAATATAACTTAAGTGAACCTTATTCCTCGGCTGTCTTAATTGTTCTGGCAATTAAGATACCTGTTAAATTATACCTCATCCCCTACCCCAACCCACCTTCACAGGACTGCCTTTCTCAGGTCAGTGTCAACACCGCAGTAAGAGCTTCCCTGACTGCCTATCAAAATGATGTGACCCCTAGCTCCCAAAGACAGTTGTCCTAGAGCACTTCATTTTTCATTTTGCAATGCATACCACAACTTCTTATTCTATCATTATTTTTGTTCCATTTTAATAGCATCTGTCCTTTAAAATGGAATTTTTTCCATTTTAATCTCATCTTATATTTGTAACAGTAATACTAGATTACTGTCCCTGGTATCAAGTACCCAAAAAGTAAAAGGACACACCTTAAAATCATTTAAAAATGTGAGCTATTTAAATACTTACATATTATTTAAAAGTATTTAAAAATTATTATTTTATTTACAAATCATTTGATGTGCCTTTAATAAATCTTTCTTTGTAGTCTTCCCATGACAACCAAGCATCAGGCAGTGACAAGACCAAAGATTTCCCCAAAGAGCTCTCACATTCCTCATGGAAAGACTCAGAGAACAGAGCAAGTAAGTAACTACTTCATGTAATATCTACTTCTTAGGTGAAGAATTAATCTACCAAAAAGATAAGCGTGAGAGCAAGATTAAAATAATTGAGACAGATGCTTCCTGTGTGTACTAGAAAGATTGCAGTTCTTTAAATCTGTTTCTTGAACTGGAAAAATAGAGAAAGAAATCACTCCTTTATAGATGACTGTAGAAGTTATGCCAAATAATGTAAATAGCAGGCTGAAGACAATCATTTATGTGTAAATCACTTGATAAATCTTACTCTGTGTTAACTTTATCTATTGAACATTAATAGAAGCTAACACCTACTGAACACTTTCTTGGTGTTAGACACTGACATAGGCACTTTATATATGTGAATCTATTTCATTTTAATAAGTCTAGGAAGAGGTCAATGTATTTTTATCAGGCACATTGTCCAGATGAGCAAACAATGAATATCAAAGAGAAATCATTTGCCTAACTTCACACAGGTTAGGAGAGTTTGGATTTGATCATGCAGCTCATCTCTCCAGAAATTAGTCTTTGTCTCAATGTAGACCTTGTGACAATTCAAGAGATGTAGCTAAGATTTCTCCACTCATAAGAACTTTAATTTGAACATATTTCCATTTAATTTATAGAGGTATTTTTTACTTTTATTTACCATGCTGAGGGTTAAATCCAGGGCCTCTTCTATCCTAGGCAAAGGTTTTACAACTGAGATGTATCACGAGTCCTGAAGATAACTTATTTCAAATAGTTGATCAGCTGACCCAAGGTAACTCCATGGATTCACACACATAAACATTCTCATATACACTGTGTAGGTAAATTCTCATGACTATATTGTATCAAACTTTTTGCTGTTATAATAATTATTTTTAGTTTCATTGAACTTTTTAAAGAAATACCTATCCTCATATGTATGTGTGTGTGTGTGTATGTGTGTGTGTGTGTGTCTTGTGTGTGTGTGTCTTACTAGTCTTTCTGGGGAAATATCTTAGTAGGAATATATTTCTTTACATTTTTATTTTTATTATAAAAGTTATATACAGAGGGGTTACAGTAACCAAAGCCATGTGCTGTGTATATTTCTTTTTGAACAGTGTCAACACTTCCCTCATTTCCTCCCATTTTTTCCCTCCCCGCCACTTCCGCACAAGTTGTGTAATTCATTTTCAACATAGTGTCTAGTGAGCATCGCTGCTGCATTTGTTCAACTTTTTCTTACCATTTCTGTGCTCTCCTTTATACTCCACAAAACGAATTAACTTATATACAAGACAAAAGATACAAAATCAACAGGAACAAAGAAGAGAGCGAAAAAAGAACAAAATAACAAAAATACATTTGTATGTTCTTTGTATGTTTTTTCCTCATAGTACAATCCCTGTTGTCACCGTATTTGATTCCAGTGTCCTGCATCTTATTATTATTATTAATAAGCTTTTTATTGTGAAAAGACCATACAGAGGGGTTACAATTACATGAGCAAAGTAATGAGTACATTTCTTATCAAGCATAGTTGCCTCCTCCTTTGTTTCCCCTTATATCCCTGCCCTCCCATCACCCACAGTTCTGCATCTTGTATATATATATATATATATATATATATATATACACACACACACACACACACAAGATGTGTATATATATTATATATATATTCTAATTTTGGGAGGAGAAGGGAAATAACAAAATACTGAAATAAGGATTCAGCATAACCCATTGTAATAATGAGATTCACAAGACAGTATTTTGAAAGCGAACTTTACAACTTTGCGTGAGGGGGGAGATTTGGGGAGGTGGGAAGGGGAGCAATGGTAGGGGAAAAACAAAGGAGGGTGTGAGGGTGTAACAATGCTCTATAGGAAATGGACTCATTACCTTTCTCATGTAACCATAACCCCTCTGTACAGTATCTTTACAATAAAAATATATTAAATATATTAAAAATATATTCCATTTCTTGGAGTTCATTTTGATAAACATCATTTTATATGATCATTTATATGCCCATAGCTATTGAATCTTTGTGATCCTAAGAATATTCTCTTTGGGTCTCACTGTATGAATGTTTAGAATCCTATTTAATTTCTCATGTTCAAGTGTAATGTTTTGTCTTTTACCATCTCTTGTGTTTAATGTTTTGTCTTTTATGATCTCTTGTGTTTGCTTATAAATTTATAGGCACATTCTACTTACTACAAATGAAAGAAACCATGCAAACTGTGTTTCTTTGGGGGGTAGCTTGCTTCACTTAATATAATTTTTTCCAAGTCTTTCCATTTCCTTAAAAATGGTGCAATATCATTCTTTTGGATGGAAGCATAAATTTTCATTGTGTATATCGATCACATTTTCTTGAGCTATTTGTCCACTGAAGAGCATCTGGTTTGATTCCATATCTTAGCTATGGTAAACAACCCTGCAATGAACATAGTTGTGCTGATAGCTTTAGTGTGTCCTTATTTGTGGTCTATTGGATAAATATCCAGGAGTGGAGTTGCTGGGGTAACTCTATGTTTAGTCTTTTGAGGATCCTCCATACTGCTTTCCAGAGTGGTTAAACAAATTTATATTCCCACCAACAATGTAGTAGTGTTTCCTTTGGGCCACATCGTAGCCAGCATCTATTATTTGTTAGTTTTTTTGAACATTCCTCAATATGATAACAGCTGTATATGACAAATCTACAGCCAGCATTACAATTAATGATGAAAAATTAAAACCATTTTCTCTAAAATCTCCAATACAGTATTGAAATTCCAAGCAAGAACATTAGGGCAAGAGAAAAACATAAAGAGGATCCAAACAGGGAAAGAAGTAAAACTATCCCTCTTTGCAAATGACATGATCATGTATTTTAAAAAACCCTATAGATTCCTCCTGCAAAATAGCAGGGTGTAATATTCTTTTCTGATGCCAACAGTGAGAAGATTGAGACAAATCAGGAAAGCAACTCCATTTATCATAGCTTAAAAATACCTAGGAATTAGCTTAACCAAAGATATGAAGGACCTCAATGATAAAAACTTTAGTAATCTGAATAAAGAAATTAAAACAGATTTAAGAAAATGGAAAAAGCCTATCATGAAAATAGTGATACTTCCCAAAGATATCTACAAATTCAATACAATACTCATCAAAATCCCAACAATACTCTTCAATGACACAGAGAAAGCAATCTATAAATTCATATGGAATAATAAAAGACCCTTAAAAGGAAAAACAACCCTTAGCAGGAAGAACAGTGCTGGAAGAATGTCAATACCAAACTTCAAACTCTATTAGAAAGCCATAGTAATAAAAAAAAAACAGCTTGATACTGGCACATGAACAGGCCTGAGTACCAATGAAATAGAATAGAAGAGCCAGAAATGAATCCATAGGCCTACAGCGACCTAATATTCAATAGGAAAGCCAAACACAGGATGGAAGACAGTCTTTTCAACAAATGGTGCTGGCAGTAAAGATCCAGAATCACAACAAATCAAAGAAAGACTGAAGCTCTAGAGTTTCTGCATGGCAAAGGATATAGCTAGCAGGATAAATAGGGAGATCTTTAGTAGCTATGCATCAGACAAGGGCCTCATATCTAAAATATACCTACAGCTCAAAAAATTAAAACCACCAAAAACAAACCCTCAAAGAAACAATAACCCAATTCATAATTGGACTAAAAAGTTAAAGAGTGACTGAGAAGAAGTAAGAATGACCAATAGACACATAAAGAAATGTTCAAGATCTAAGAAATGCAATTCAAAACAGCATTGAAATTCCACCTCACTCCAGTTAGAATGGTCATTATCAAGAAAATGAATAATAATGGAGGCTGGTGGTGGGACAGTTCTTAGTATCTTTCTTTTAAAAAGTAATGTTTTAGAGTGTGAAACAGATTGAATTATTGGGACACTTCCTTGATAACGAAAAAATTACACAAACATTCAGTCACTACAAAACAATCCCTTTCTCATTCTTGGTAAAGGACTTAAATGGGGCATTATTAAAACTACAGAGAATATTTAGTATAGGCAGTCTTGGCTTGCCTGAGGAATTTGTATTGTGGTTGCACAGATTCATTTCTCCATAGAAAAGTATATTTTTGGCTGGCACAAAAGGTCAATCTAGTTTATAAAAATCTGTGCACTACTGACACAATAGAACAATCTATCCCAGGTTTCAAGATTTGCATGCAGGCTCCCACTCACTTACTGGGCACATTTCTCTACTAAATTAAGTTGTGAAAGTGACCACTACCATCCCCTAAATTTTGCACTGGGTAGGAAATGGGAAACACTGAAGATAGCAGGGGGAAAGGGCTCTATAGGAAACAATTCTAAAACATGTTTTAAAGTCTTGTGAAGATGTTTGACTCACTTCATTTATTTTTGCCAGATAATGGAAAGTTTTGGGTACAATTCAATGCAACCCTCTAACCTAATGATGGGTAAATGGATAGCTTTGGTAGACAATGAGGTCTAGGAAACACAATGTCCCCTGCATTCTAGAATACTATCAAAGGAGGTTTAGGAGTAGCTGGTGGAGGCAGGAAAATAAGACTGAAGACCTGAAGCATCTGTGTATGAACAGGCCATCCCAGTGAATGATTACATATTCATTAAATGATATCACTAGAAGAAGAGGCTGGCAACTAGCAGTTCAACATCAATTTGGAAAGCAAGGCAAGGGAAGGGGGGCATAGTAGGTAAAGGCAGGCGGTATTTTAAGTAATTTGCTTTGCTTTTGTTGTTGTTGTTGTTTATAGTTTTCTTCCTCTTTTCCACACTACGCTGTTTTTTTTTTAACTTAGTCTAGTTGGGTTATTTGCTCTGACCTCAGGGGAAATCTCTCACATAAAGAGATTGAATGCAGACCAAACAGATGTCAATTCTCTCTGATTTTGGTGCCCAAATGCTAGAATACTTATCAGAAGTGTTTACTAATGAGTAAGAGAAGCAAAAGGTGTAGAAAAACAGAGAAGATACACAAGAAAAGTCAGAGCCAGGGCAAAGTGTTTCAGTTGGATTGAAGAGAGAAGAAAAGAGGACTCCATACCTTGAGCAGAGGTATTCAAGGGTCTCCTTAGGTAGCAATTACCCAAGTAGAAGGCCAAGCAATCCTAAGGCCTAGACTAATTTGCACACCCTCAGACAGGAGTCTCAGCATTCAGGTCTGACTTTGGAGCCTGCAGGGGCTCTTCAGAGAAATGCATGTGCATTTCAGTAACTGCGTGAGCAGATGACCGCTGTCCACATTTCTCTCCCCCTGGGATGCCATGGCAACCATAAAGGATAAAATCCCTATGCTTTTGTCATAGTCCTACAGAGAAGGGTGAGGGTTCCCACCTCGTGAATAATCTAAATTATCCCATCTTGAGAGCCCACAGGAATATAATTTTATCATATAATTCAAGTGAACTACAAAAAGTAAAAAGTAAATTTTTAACACCTCTAAGGTTTATTCCTGAAATATAAGGTTATCATGCTTGGAAGGAACTAATTTGTAAGTGCATGAACTATTCCTTTCCCTTTAACATCTTTCTGAAAAGATAGTTGGTTTTCTTTAATTCATTATTCTAAATGCAAATCTGGCCAGGCCAGACCAGCTTTAAACCCTGGTATATCCTCATATGAAAGCCCAAATTCAGTAAACGGTTCTTTCTGACTTTTATTTTCTCTTTTCTTTTTTTCTCTTCTCTTCTCTTTTCTCTTCTGCTTTCTTTTCTTT